>NC_140450.1:912018-972018 GCF_963576455.1 Neolamprologus multifasciatus | reverse complement strand
TCTGCACCCACGGTAGGACAGCGGGCCGTCTTCGAGGATTTCGTTTCCAGGTTCATCACCTGCCCGCATCATCGCTTAGCAACGACACAACGTGAGTCTGAAAATAGACGCAGAGCCTCAGCGTGAAGCTCCGCCTCTGCTCAGAGGTCCATTCAGATATTCGGAGGACTTTTCCCGCGATGATGGGTCACACATGAACTGGCTGCATCTCTATTTTTATCCCTCACCTGCCGCCAGGCCCGCGCTCACCTGTCTGCTGCAAACACGTGAATCTGAAGGAGGCTGTCCGTCCTCCGTCCTCGGAGCTCTCGGGCTCATTCGTCTCGTCCTCTCTTGTTTCTTCTTCTGAAATCACATCGTTGGTTTTGTTCCAGGAGACGCTGAGCTGATGGAGTCGTGGTCCTGAGAAGGAAATCGGCAGAAATCGAACATGTAAGTTTTTTAATAAAGATCTTTAAATTGTTGCTGGTGGTGATCCATCACAGTGATCGGCACACACTGACTGAGCTGATACCTGACTCCTCCACCTTATTGATCACAGTATTGATCACCAGGAGTCCTAGACTGTAATTAAACTCTCTCCAGAGACGCTGATCTCTTTCTTGCCTTGAATTTGCTTTTTAATAAATGAAGGTCAGAGAGTGAACAACAAGCAACAGCTTGGTTATCAAACTGCATCCAGCTTTGAATGGCAGCATCACACAGACTCAGATACCCTCTAAACACCAACATCCAATGAAAATCCCAGAATTTATGTCAAAGGAACCGGAGCTCCGCCTTCCTGGACGCTCTGTTAGCAGCCATATTATTGTTATTAACACGGTGAAGCTAGCAGACAGCTAGCAGCTACAGCCGCCTGTCAGCCAAAGAGGCCACGCCCCCAAACTTTAAGCCTCAGTACGATTTAAACAGGTGAGTCAAACAGGTGTCATGAAGGAGGAAACAGTTTGAGTATCCAGCTGTAAACATGTTTGTTTCTGCTGTAAAGTTTTAACATGAGTCTATGGGACTGACTCACTGCTGCCCCCGCTGGATGCTGGAGGAACTGCAGGATTTGATGCTCCAGCGTTAGCTTCATTCAGGCCCAGAGCTCCCTGCCTGCTTTCACTCTGCTTATTCATCATCACCAGTGATACTGGACACCAGCAGAGATCAATACTGGGAGGATGGGTCAGAGATCCCTGTCTGAACAAAATCTGTGAATCCCATCATAGAGATACACGATACGTCTTTATTGATTCAGCTCAAAGTCAGAGACCCGACCAAGAGTGCAGCAGCACAGTTACACATATTATCCATGTTGTAACGTGGAGACACAAATATAGAGACAACATCTGGATGGTGACGCAGACCGTGACGTGGGCTTAAGACGGGCTTCAAATCCTCCATCGTCACCACTGCTGTGGATTATCCCAGGAACCAGCGCAGCGTCTGGAAAAGCTCCTTTTACCTGATTCTGTTCTGACTTTAAACCCAACTTAAGCTGAGTTTAATGGGACAGAACAACAGCAGAGGATTGTCAACTCTGAAGGATATTTATAAATAAATAAATAAATATTTCCACTCCGGGTAGAGGACGTGAAAACTTCCAGAAACAGAAATGATTTAGAAACGTGAAAGTCTGAATCATGTCTGATGTAATTGGTGACAAAAATGTAATTTTATAGTTTTGAAACTGCTGATAAAGATTAAGAATACTTATTTAAAACAAATCAATCTGAGAACTTCATGTGTTAATTTACAGATTTATAAACGTATAAAAGTCTCGCTGTTTACAGTTTCCTGCTGCATCTGATTATATTGGTGAGAACCAGTAAAAAATAAAGTTTTCAGAGTTCGAGTTTGAAGATTAAGATCATGAGTTTGTCCCAGCGTCACCTGTGTTTGTGTTTCAGGTGCTGAAGAGACCCGAAGACGAACAGACATGATCCCTTTATCTCCCTGAGGTAACCCCCCACACACACACACACAGACACACACACACACACACACTCTCACACACACACACACACACACTCTCTGCTGGCTGACCGCTTGTTACCCAGGTGTCCTCGCTCATGTGTTTGTGTGTTTGTGACAAAGCTGTGGACTCTGGAATAATCCCTTTGTGTCCGTCGGCCACGTCAGACAATGCCGGACTGGAAACCCTGCAGCTGCTGCAGAGCGCTGAGTGTCCACTCAGTAATCTGACAGCACGCCGTCATTTGGAGCTCATTTCATTTGTGATCCCAGTGCAGAGGCCCTGGGCGTGGTCAGCCTGGCAGCTGCAGCACAGCGGTCTCCTGCACATGCTCTGTGCTGTTAAACAGCTAACGGCTGGTGAGCAGTGAGTCTGAATGACTCAGAGCCATGTTTGTTTCTTTAAAGCGTCTTTTTCTGCATTTCCCTGATTTATAAGGCCTAATCATTAGATAACGAGCCCGTCTGCAGGCTCTCTGGAAGTTGGGAGGTGTCTTGTTTTAGCCGGAGGATGAGGGATGCACCAAGGCCCCGGATAGAGAAGGATCCACAGGGTCACAAATAAGAAACGAGGTGTGAGTCTCCCTCGTAGGGTTTTTGTCTCACAGCCCTGACACGTGGAGGCGTTCCCCACGCCGGCGGTTATTTACTGTTCGTATGAGCGCGAGGCTCTGCTCAGTGTCGGCCTCTCCATCACAGACAGAAACACTGATGCACACAGTAAAAGGACAAAAAAGGAGATTGTTGTTAGATTCATGTTTCATGAGTGGACCGGAGCAGCTGTTACACGTGCTGATGTTCCCATGATGCCTCACTCTTTCTGGCCTCTCCTGCTTTGTCATACTGACACGTCTGACTTGTTGTTCTTTATTTAACATCATGTTTTGTGTGTCTCCTTCAGGAACTGACCAATCAGCAGTCAGGATGATGCCCAAGGTAAACCACACCTTTCTTTTGCTGATAGTTGTCGGGGGGGGGGGGGGGGGGGTGTTGTTGAGATGCTGCAGCATGTTTCTGCTGAATGATCACGATGCTCAACAATAAAAACAAGCGTCCTCCTGGTGGTTCAGTAACGATGTTCCTCCACATGAGAAGCGTGTCAGCTTAAAGATGAGTCGATGTTTGGTGTTGTGGTCCAGAGGTGCACGAGGAGGCGATGCTGAAGGGAGGATTGGCCAAATTTACATCTGGGTGGTTTTTAATTTAACAAATAAAGTTACAGAACTTTTCAAATCCAGCTTGGAAATAATAAAGCTGACAGTGGGGACATTTCTCCTGCTACTTTAGGAAGGAAAGGTTCAAGTTAGGCTCTGAGGCAGTAATAGTCCTCACAAAGACACAAGTACAAGTGTGTGTGTGTGTGTGTGTGTGTGTGTGTGTGTGTGTGTGTGTGTGTGTTAGCAGCAGCTGGCGCAGACGTCCCCGGGGAGTGTGTTGTCGCTCAGAGGCACCAGCGTCCCAGGATCCCCTGCTGCTGCCATCGTGGTGAGATAAACACACCGCGCTCGCGCTCTCGTACCCTTCAGATTAATCTGGAGGTAATAATCTGTAATCCCCCCCCCCCTCTCTCCCCAGGCCAGAGTGGAGGACGGGGTTATCGGCTATAAGGACTTGGCAGCCTTACCGAGAGACAAAGCCATCCTGGACATCGAGAGGCCCGATCTGATGATCTACCAGCCGCACTACAGCTACAGTCCTCTGGAGGTGACGTCTCCCTGCGGTCATAGTTTAGAGATTCCTGCCGGCAGCTACACCGGTGCTCTCTGGACGTCCTGCCTGATGGGGGCGCTGTGGAGCTCTGGCCTGGAAACATGTTCTCTAATATTATCCTGTTTCAGCCGATAGCTCCAGTTTGTCATTATTAGCATGTTCTAACGTCACTGCACCTCAAACCATTTCCAACCACCACAGTCAGCTGCGTCTTCTGCACGCGTGCAGAACAGAAGCACGTGTGCTGGAGTTATTGTTTCAAAGCAGGCGTCAGATCTTAATATCAGCCTGTAAAACTGAAGCACATCACTGATGCTGGATTTGTAAAACAAAACAAGACAAAATTATTTATTGTTGTTTTTTGTCTTAATGATTATTTAGCTTCAGTCACTCCTTTTTAGTCAGGACCGGCTCGTGGGCGCCCCCTAGGTGAACTGCAGCCGGTGGGACTGACAGGAGGAGACTCTGGAGGTGGTCGTATCATTGTTTAGTCATCGTGACTGTTTCGTCTTCACAGCTACAGATACTAAATCTCAGATGTCCTCTTAGTGCATCTTTGGGTTGCTGGTTTGACTTTTCACAGGCAGCTCAGAGACGACTGAGACAGATTACTCTTAATTCTAAACGAGCAGGCGTATGTAGAAGCTGTTATTTAACTTTGAGTTATTTAAATGGTGCAAATTTACTAAAAACTAAGTGCAGATCCTGCTGGTTTCACTGTCCTTATAATGCAGCGTGTGATCAGATGTTTATGTGTAGCTAAATGCTACAGAAGCATTTAGCATCTACAGGGTCGGGCAGCTTGTAAAGTCCTGTTGTTCCATAGTTTCTTCTCGGTGCTTCCGGGACCTTTGTAGCTCAGCACAGAGCCGGAGTCGTGGAAACCAGACGGCGTGGCAGCAGGTCGCTGCTCTGACAGTCGGCTGGTTAGCTCTGCGTCTGGCTGCAAACACGGACATCAATCTGCTGCTTAGAGAGCTGACAGCTCATGAAAACAGCTGAGCCCAGTGTGTGTGTGTCTGTGTGTGTGTGTGTGATTGTATTTTGTGGTGCAGATTGGGTCAGACAAAGAGAGATTGTGTGTCAGAATGCTTTTTGTGTTTTGTGTGCTGCACCTTCTTTCATCTGTTTTGTGGAGTTTTCGGTTGTTTTCCTGTTTTTGACTGTTCGTGTTTTTGACTGTTCGTGTTTTTGACTGTTCGTGTTTTTGACTGTTCGTGTTTTTGACTGTCCAGCTCAGCCATCAATGATTTCAGCCACAGTCTTGTGGTTGCTGCAGACTGATGACTGAAACAAACAAAAGGCACTTTTTAAGCTCTGCTGGGCAATGATGAGCCTCGCAGCTGAAGCTGATTCTGCACAAAGTCTAAACTTTGTGTCACGACACACGTTTGCTTTGCTTTGCTGTTGTCACAGACTGCACAGGTCAGAGTCTCCCTGAAAAAGCTCCCGTTTGTTTTTAACAGCAGAGCCAGCCGAAGGAGGAGACTTCAACAAAGAGCTAAATGCTAAATGTTGATCATCTGCATATAAATGCACATTTACCTAAATGCGCCCGCAGCTGGGAGCCTCGTGGTCACTGTCATCATCCAGCTTTTCCTTTACTCTAAACCAATGCTTCTCTGATTTATGCTTCACATCACGTTACCGTGAAGCATTTCTGTGTCTGGATTTAACTGTTGGGTGTAAAGAACACTGCCACCTTCAGGTCAAAGTGTAAATTGTAATCCTCTAGAATTTACATTTGGTGCAATCGTTTAAAAACAGAAACGACTTCAGAGTCAGAAGCAGAGTTTGTGTGTTTGTGGAGCTTCGTCTTCATTCTCTAAATCTATTTTTAGCTTCAAGCGTTTCATCTATTTTTGCTTTTTTCTCCCCAGAGGTCCTTGTCTCCTCGCTCCATCTCTCCTCCTCCCTCCCCAGAGGTAAGACCCCCCCCATTCTTTACATATCATCATATAGTTGATCTTAGTTTCTTCCAGTTTACATTCAGAGACCAACAAAACAAGCACTAGTGATGAGGTCAAAGGTCAGATCAGATTCCTACAATGAAAGTGAGATATTATGGAAATGCAGACAATATAGATCTCCTGACAGAAGCAGATCTCAGATGCTTTGTGGGCGTCTGACTGTGTGATGGTTGTTATTAGCACACAACACATCGTCCTGTTGTTGTCTCAGACCAGCTTCTGTGAAATGATCCTGACGCTGAAGCATCTCAACATTAATGTGGTTCTGTTGGCATGTTTAAAGAGGTTTGAGTCAGGAACATAGTGTCAGCGAGGAGGTCGTACACGTCCCAGTGGTCACTGAGAAGGTTTGATGTGTGTGAAGTTCTTTGTTTGAGGCTTACAAGGCTGCAGTAATCGGTTCGGACGGCATCCTTCCAGGCATACTCAGATTACTTATAGTCATATTTTGGGCTCTTCTTCACACTGACTCTGTTGGTCATTTAGAGCATTGGTGAGGGGCGTCCTAAGAGTCACTGCGTTTCTTTTAAGGCTGTAAAGTGTTAGTTCAAGAATCCTCAGGGTGGTTGAAGTCATGTGAAGTAGTTTCTCATAAGTTCTCTTTAAACGAGGCTCTAGTTATCAATCAGGAGATCCTAAAGGTCTCTTAGGTGCTTCTACTAACACTAAAAGAGGTTCTTTGGTGTTTTCAAGGTTTACTCTGTAAAGGTTCACGAGGCCTCTAATCCTGATTGAGGACCATTAAGTAGTGGTAGTAATGGAGGAGGTCTTGCTTTGATGGTCGTGTCGATGCAGTTGGCATCATGTCTTAGAAAGTCCTCATGGGGATGCCCTGCATGTTCTGAGGAGGATCATCGGCTCTGCCTTCACATTTCCCCACCGACACGTTTTTAAAATACGTCCTCTGTGTTTCCAGAATCTGTCCAAGGAGACACGGGAGTGGCTCGAGAGCCGATCACCTGCAGGGTCCTCGCCTGGTTCCACCATCCCGAGCACCAGAACCCACAGCACACACACCTCATCAACGCCAAACACACCAACCACACCCAACACACACTCGTCTGGTACTGCGAAGAGCACCGTGCAGCATTTCCACAGGCCAGGTAAACACAAGCCGACTCCCCTCACTGACTGTGGAGAACAGTACTGAAGGGTGCAGATGAAGCTCCATCAGCTAGGCTTTCCCCCAGTTAGCAACAGCATCTCCATCAGGTGACTTATTTCTTCAAACACGTGTGTTTACCTGTGTAAACAATGTCGACACCCCTGTGGGAGGGGCTACAACGAGAAATTCAGAGATTCCCAGATGAGCTTCAGTGATTCGTCAGCACAGCGTCCATGTCTGAGACGTGTTAGCCGCTAATGTCAGGACCAGAAAAGACAACTATTGGGATGATTAGTTGATTTGTGAGCAGTGAAACTGAGTTTGTGCACACAGACCGCTTCCAGATGCTGATGACGTTTGGTCCACATCTGGAGTTCTCTATGTGCCAGATGTGCCGTCCTCTGGAGCTCATGTTCACCCTGTGAACCAGTAATTATTGTTTAGCAAGCAGAGAAGAGCACAGGTGTCACACATGTGCTTTTATTGTTTTCAGAAAACGGTACCAACATCTACAAGAAGCCTCCCATCTACAAACAGGGTGAGTCACTGAGCTTCAAACTGATTTCAGAATAAAAGCTGCAAGAAATCGCTGAACGTGATGAAAACAGAGCGAGTGAATGTGGGTCAGCCGCCGTCCTGTAAACAGCACGCCTGCTTTCACTGTTAATCTGCTTTAACATGCACTGTGTGTGTGTGCGTGTGTGTCTGTGTGTGTGTGCGTGTGTGTGTGTGTCTGTGTGTGTGTGTGTGTGTCTGTGTCTGTGCGTGTGTGTGTGTGTGTGCAGATGTGTCGTCCTCCTCGGTCCCTCAGGGGAAACACATCGAGGATTTGATCATCGAGTCTTCAAAGTTTCCTGCAGCTCAGCCTCCAGACCCGAACCAGCCCTCCAAGATCGAGACCGACTACTGGCCCTGCCCCCCCTCGCTGGCCGTGATTGGTACGACCCAAACACACACGCTCGTGCTTTCATATCTTAGTGAGGACATCTAACTGACACGATGCTGCTCGCTCTGGCCTGACTGTAACTCTAAACCACACTTCAAACATGCTTCAGACTCGTCAGGATTTAGTCCCCACAACTATAGTTGTACTCAATTTCTGGTCCTCACAATGATGTTTGCATACATACACACACTCTGATCAATGAGACGCACTTTGTGCTACATTTACAGTTCATTACGAAAGTGGGATTTTCCAGGTTTTCATCTAAAAATCACGTCTGGCTTTAAATCCTGATTATTCCTGCTTCTTGTCACGTATTCGTCTCACCGTTCCCTTGTCTCCTCTCTTCTTCTCTCCTATCTATAACTCTTCTCCTCTCAGCAGAAAAGGAATGGAAGAGGAAGGAGCAGAAAGTCGAGGAGGAGGAGGATGGAGAGCTGGATGATGAGCTGTGGGGACTCAGAAAGCTTCAGAAGCAAGAGCTGAACAAGGTGGGAGACCCGGAGCCAGCTGCAGGTGCAGATGAGCTGCAGCAGTTTGAAGTTGGTCAGGAATCACCAAAAATCACCTTCACTGTCAGAAAAGCAGGAAATGTTCACATGCAAGAAGCTGCTTTTAAAAACTCTCACAGTACGATGAATAAAGCATGAGGACGGCTGCTGCGTCAGCTGCTGTTTGCTTGGTGGGAGACTGAAAACACCGACTTCATCGTGGAGATCTGAATGTGTGCAGAGATCATCTGAGCTTTAAATGTGCTTTCACTGTCGCGTGTATCCTTTAGAGGCACGGCTCAAAATAAAAGCCACATGTTTTTCCTGAAGAGCACTTCAGCTCCATCAGAAACGTCTGTTTGCAGAATCAGCTGTGACCACGAGGAGCTGGAGGGCGGAGTCAAACACAGAGACCTGCTAATCAGTCAAATCCTCGAATTTCTCCCAACTCAGCTGAGCTCAGTCTGCTGTGACCTCATGTTATTGGTCACATGATGTCATTAAAACACAGAGTTCAGGTGAAGCTTAGCAGACAGCTAGCAGCTACAGTCACCTGTGTCACCATTCACCTGTCAGTCAAACAGGCCACGCCCCTCAAACTTTAAGCCTTAATAGGATTTAAACAGGTGAGTAATAACCAGCTGTTATAAAGGAGGAAATTCCCCACAGAGACAGAAGTCTGTGCATCAGGCTGTGAGCATGTTTAACATGGGAGACGACTCACTGCGGCCCCTGCTGGACACCAGAGGAGCTGCAGGTTGATGATTGGTCCTTAGCTCTGCGTGTTAGCTCGCTGCTTTGGTGGAGGGAAAACGATCCCTGCTGAAACTGCTCGATGCATTTTTCATTATTATTTCTACAAACATGTGCAGATGTTGGGAAAGTTACTTTTAAAATG
Organism: Neolamprologus multifasciatus; assembly: GCF_963576455.1. Taxonomy (NCBI): domain Eukaryota; kingdom Metazoa; phylum Chordata; class Actinopteri; order Cichliformes; family Cichlidae; genus Neolamprologus; species Neolamprologus multifasciatus. The sequence goes on along the minus strand of NC_140450.1, from coordinate 962,942 downwards.
TATTCCACTACAGATTACATGCCCCAAAATGTATTCTGTAACATATTATGTTACTCAATGAGAGTAACGTAATCTGAATACTTTGGATTATGGGCCGATCGTGGCTCAAGAGTTGGCAGTTCCTCTTGTAATCGGAAGGTTGCCAGTTCGAGCCCCGGCTCCGACAGTCTCGGTCGTTGTGTCCTTGGGTGAGACACTTCACCCGTTGCCTACTGGTGGTGGTCAGAGGGCCCGGTGGCTGTGGCTACAATGTAGCTGCCATCACCAGTGTGTGAATGGCTGGATGTGTAAAGCACTATTCAAATACATTTACCATTTATTGTTATATGTATTTGTTACATTCAGCTATATAAATCAGTCAGATCAGAATTCAGACACCTGCTTGTGAAAGACTTTAATTTTTTGATGGGGACATCTTTGGGAGTTTACGTGGTGCTTTTGTTAAGCATAAAAAAACCCTAAATTTGGCCAAAATGTGAAAGTTTTTTTGTTTCCAGGTTACTTTTAAATGCTCTTCGTCAGTATTTCAATAATAACACCCGGCAGTGAACGAGCAGGTCGTGGCTATTTGCTGAAACTAGAAAGTCTGAGTTTCATATTCCCGTCTTCACTGCAGTGCACAGGTTTGTTCACAGCTGCCTGTAATTTCCCCTGTATTCAGTTTACATCTTATAATATATTAATCACATGTTAAGAGTTATTATTTGCTGTTGTTTTTGAAACTGTCGCTCAGCAGCTGTAGCTCATGTTTGCCCAGGAAATAATGGTGGTCAGAGGGCCCGGTGGCGCCAGTGTCCGGCAGCCTCGCCTCTGTCAGTGCGCCCCAGGGCGGCTGTGGCTACAACGTAGCTGCCATCACCAGTGTGTGGCTGACTGGATGTAGTGTAAAGTGCTTTGGGGTCCACAGGGATTAAGTAAAGCGCTATACAAATACAGGCCATTTACTTAATATATTATTATGCTTTTTGCAACAAGTCGTCTTCTGTTTCTGTCTCGTGTCAGATTCAGTCCAATCTGGGCAAAATCATCCTGAAGGAGGAGCTGGAGAAGTCTGCAGCGCCTCTGAGGAGGAAAACACGCTCTTTACCAGAGCGCAGCCACAACGCCGGTACACACACACACACACACACACACACACACACACACACACACACATGCACGCACTTGACATTTTTTGCGTTAGGTACAGATTTCAGAAAGAAAATACAAAGAAATATAAAATAAGATAATACACAGTATTTGATTATGGGTTTGGTTGTGGAAAATATAACTAACATAACTATTCTACCACTACTTTGTGGAGACCAATAGTGACTCATGGTGACAAAGACGTCACAAAACCACAAAAATATCATTTAATACAAAGAAAATTTGCAAAGTTGAAGGAGTCTAAGCGCTGTTAGTAAAAGTATCTGAACCTGAAATTCTTCTGGTTTTACGAGCGTCACTTTTAAGAAAGTAAAGTGAACGAGGAAGTAAAAAACAAAACATTTTTAAAGTTTATCAGTTTGTAACTTTTGGTGCAAATTGAAAAACTGCAGTTTTAGTGTTTCAGGTTCAGATTTCAGTGAAGGCATCACGATGCATCGTGGAAACAGGAAGTGATGTCACCTGTCGTGACCTTTCAGAACAAAACATCTGCAGGTGGAAGGACCGATGCACATGTTGTGTAGTGTTTCCTTCCCCCCTCACAGCCCCTCCCCTCTGCTCTGCAGGGTCCAACGCCTCCAGGTCCGTGTATTTCCCAGCGTCCTCTAAGAGCGGCCTGTCCAGGGTGAGTATCCGCACGCTCGCTCTGAGGTTTGACAACGAAGTCGAGTGAAGACAACAACCTGTTTGTGTTTGTTTGCAGCTGCGCTCGGCCGAGTTCAGCTCCTCGCAGAAACCCGCTGCAGGTACGAACGTCCGTCATTAAAGCTCAGGTTCAGGATTTCACAGGTGTAGTTGTACACCTGTAAAACTACACCTGTGAAGTATTTTAGCATTTTGTGCTGAAAATTGTACATCAGCACAAACGTCCATTCTCAGACTCGACTTTTTTCCTGCATCAGTGAACTCGTAACAGAAAATAATGAAACTGTTTGTGTGTCTTTGTGTCTCTGCAGGGCTTCAGGTACACTTTCCATTACTTTAACCTCGTTTGCAGAAACTCCTGATGAATAATTGCCGCCGGTGTTCATCATACTGTTTGTTTTTGTGTCAGAACGGGGACTCGAGGATGGACAGAGGGAACTCTCTCCCCAGCATGCTGGAGCACAAGGTACAGAAAGTAGAGCTGCCGTAGCTCAGGCTGCTGTAAACACGCAGTTTGGCCCAGTTCTTCTACTCTTGGATCTTTATGATGTCATAGAGGGTATCTCTGAGCGTCAGTGTGAGATAAAGAAGGATTATTATGAACTGTCACTCGTGCAAAGCTGCCCTTATAGAATAAGGATATGTAATGAGCAGGGCGGATGTATTAAACATGTCCTGTTTCCACACGGAGTCTGAACTCGGGCGCAGCGAGCAGATAAATGTGTGAGGCTGTTTCGTCCCCTCAGCGGGACACGATGTGGTTTTCACGTCACGTCTCCTCTGCGTGTCTGCGTACAGGTTTATCCCTACGAGGTGCTGGTGGTGACTCACAGAGGACGCAGCAAACTGCCCCCCGGTGTGGATCGGACACAGCTGGAGGTAAAAGACAAACAAATAAGTGTTCCTCAGATCAAGTCTCTGTCGGTACGACTCGAGCTGCTGAACCTGTTCTGATATCAAACCACATCGTTATCGATATCCGGTCTTTTGGTCTGCTGTCATCAGCTGTTTCCAGGTCCAAGCTGCAGGTCCAAAGTCACACAAACGCTGCAGCATCAATGAGAGTTAAAAACTGTCTAAATTATTTCATCTTTAATAAAACGATCAGCGTTGCTGCTTTACCAGGTGTAACAAAGTTTAACATCCAGGCATCCATGAAAACAGGATTTATTACATTTAACAGAGTTAGAAGTTAGCAGGAAGTTAGCTTGCTAGCTTCCAGCTAAACATGATATAGCATGTTCTGACTGAGAGATTTCTGAAAAATTCAAACGTACAGCTCTGTTATCACTTCCAACATAAATGAAGACAGAAAACTAAACAGCAGTGACGTTTGTAGGGTTACTGAAGTTGGGCTAGCTGCTATATAATGATGTGCTACGTGACAGCTAGCTACACAGCTATGTTAGCATAAACAAGCTAACTTTTTTCCACTCGATCAAAGTTAACGTGAAGGTTCCTGATGGTTAGAGACAAATACAGTCACATGGCAGGATGCTGTAAACGGACCAAACTTCAGTCAGGAGAACAACTGAGATAATCCATCCACAATAAGAGGTTAGTTATTAATATACTGCTGCTAGTTACAGCGGAAGGGTTTAAACACTGAGCTTTAAAATGATTAGCGGCAATAAAAACCGAGAGGAGCCGACAGTGATCACTGACTGTTTCAGATTAAATAGAACAAGATACAAAACATGTTAAAAACACAACAGCACAACAGTAGCTCGGACCAAAGCGGGGTTCATACATCATCACTTAAAGACCGGACATCCAGGGTCCAGGGCGGGCCGTCACATCTCAGAAAAATCTGTTTTATATAACTAAACATTTATTGAAATTGACTGATCTTATCTTTAAATATTCTCAGATGATCGACCGCTGGCTGTTTAGGACCACAGCGCTGGAATCATATTTAATATTTGGCAGCTTCGTTAATAAACTCTTTGATGCTCGACGGCCTTGGAAAAATGCGTCGGGTTGTTTTAGACGCAGCGTGGGGTCGGTCAGAGTGAAAAAAGTGTCTTCTTTGTTCCCGCTCTCTCTCTGATTGTGGCTCTCTCGCCCTGCAGAGGCACCTCTCTCAGGAGGAGTTCTTCAGCGTTTTCGGGATGTCCATCGAGCAGTTCGATCGCCTCTCCCTCTGGAAGAGGAACGACCTGAAAAAAAGGGTCTGTCTCTTCTGAAGCTGCTCGCCTCACAGTCCCTCGCTTCCAGCCGGCGGGACATGGAACCAAACGGACTCCGAGCGCCATCATCAGCCGACACCCTCACTTCAGTTTGTAGACACCTCAGGAGGCTTCAGGTTTGCAGAGAAACACGAGTGCTGCACACATTAACGTCACCGTTTATCTGCAAAACGTTAGCGATGAAGGAGGGAGCGAGCACAAATAATACATCACAGAACGAGGACGAGTCTGCGGTCTGTGGCGGCTCGTGATGGGTCGGCGCTCTCACAAGACCCTCTGAACCTCTGCATCCCAGCCACAGTCGGACATCCGGCCAACATTCCTGCTGACTCCGAGTCAGCTCCTGGACTGACAAACAAACCTGTTGCAATCTTTATACGAAGAATTAATCCTATTGGCTTAGCCAGCTATGATGTCATAGTGACAGCACTTCTTTCCAGCATCAAAGAGAAAAACAAGCAGACGGTTTTATCGCAGTCGCTCGACTTCAGTCATGACAGACTGAACGCCCTCCTTAAACCTGCGGCCGGCGCACAAATAACCCAGCGTGGTTTAGTTGATGTCAGCATGTCGTTTAATCACAACAAAATATAAAAACCGTCTTTAGACAATTTTATTTGACCTTAAAAAAACAAAAAGTAGAAGACATTAAATAATAATATAAAAGCTCAGCTTGAGCTGAGTTCATAAACAAACACAGTGACTGATTTTACTGCCCATCATACGAGAACATGAGGCTAAAAAGTACTAAAAAGCTGCTAATTAAAGACCGTAAGCTGACTAACAGGAACAAATCATTTCTGCCTCAAGTGGCGATTACAGGAACTGCAGTTTTCTGTCAACCAAAGAGGCCACGCCCCTAATAATACAAACTTTGAGACTTTAATGAGTTTCTTAAAGTAATAGACACACCCAACGCGACCCCCAGTACAGCTGACAGTCGCCTCACAGCTGGGGAGCTCTTACTGAGTTTGGGGACAGACTATCCAATCAGGAGCCCCCCTTAAGCTCAAAGGGTGGTCCCTTTCTTCTCCTCTCGTTGGCTCCGGTTGCTTCGAAGCTCGTTCATCATGCGTTGATCCACAGCCTCCGCTGGCTGCGATGAAACCGACTCCTCCCAGTTTTTTTCTTTCTAGTTCAGCAGAAGCCACTGCCACACACACACACACACACACACGTTTTCATATCTTAGTGAGGACATCTAATTAACATAATGCTAACCATCAGAAATGAATGCTAACTGTGACCCTGACACTAAACACCACCTTTAAACTCGGGGACGGGCACTTTGTCCCCATAAAGGCTGTTGATCTCCACAAGTGTAGTTTCATGCTGGTTTTGTCCTCACAAAGATGTCTAAACAGGCACACACACACACACTTCTGAGAGATGTTTGCAGTGCAGGCTGAGCTCTGACGGCTCTGGTTCCTCCAATCAGCGTCTGCGAGTGTTGCTTAGTGACCAAATGATGTGCAGCTATTTTTTAACCTACATAAAGAAAGTGGCATGTTTGTTATTAATGGAGTCTAACTAAAAATGAAATAATAGATCCTGAATGTGGACGAGAACACGGCGGGCGAGTTCAGCGCTTCCGTACGTGTGACGTCATCACTCTTTGTTAAATATATGTAATGAAACATCCACCAGCTGCACTGAATATCAGCATGTTTCACAGCTGTAGGTGGTTAAACCCGCGCGGGCTGGACTCAGGACCGGACGTAACGGTGGTGTACAAATCATTTTTAATGTGTTGGTAAATCAAGGCCAGCAGGTCTGAAAAGGAGAGGCGATTTCCTCCCTCCACGAGGTGCAATCACAAAGTTCTGCAACAAATAAAAATCAAACGTGTTTCTGGATTCGTACGATGGCGATGACTCTGTCTTAAACCACAGCTCAGAGACCAAACACAGCATCCCTGTTAGCACGGAGCTGCAACGTTCTGACGTGTGCTGCGTCCCCGTCTGCCTCGCTGCCCATCGTCCTCACTCTCTCTGTTTTACCCTCAAAATCTATTTCAGGCTCAAAATCTTGAATTAGAAACACTCCGACTGAGCGGTCGAGGACCACGTGCTCGGCCCCGATCGCTGACCGGCCGGACAGACAAAAACATGGACGCACGCCAACACGGACTACATGCTGCGTTTTTAGCATGGAAGGGAGCGAGGATGCAAAGTTCACCAAAGTCAGTCACAATAATGTTCCAACAACAAACCCAATGAGAAACATTTCAGGAAGCTAACAGAAGAAAAGTGGCTAAAGCTAAAAGCTATCCAGAGCTCAGGGCTAGCTGCAGCCTCGGTATGAGCAACAGAGTCACAGACACGAGTGAAAAAAGGGTCAGTGGCCTGTTATCTGGTGGAGTTATAAACATCCACTTCATAAATCTGCTGCTTTGCTTTGGCCCACCTGGTCAGGTGAACGTGAGCGCAGGAGCAGAGCTCTTTACCTTCAGCTGCCTCACGAGATCCTGAACTTCCTGCAGTTTGGGGGGAATGTGAAGTCGGATCATTCCTGTTGTTTCACAGCTTAGAGCGCCAGAGGCCCGAGGGTCAGACTTCAGAGCAGGACGTCCAATGAGCAGAGGTGGGCGTGGTTAGACAGCGCCTCGATGCGGTCGCGGGTGGGCGTGGGAACATAGACCCAGTGATAACTCGGGAGCTTCACGCTCAGCTCTGATGTCAGAGCTGTTGCCAACAGGTGCATCAGGTCCCTCCACCCGTGTCGCTGAGAGCCGCCACCTGAGACTCGGACGGGTTTGATTTTTGATTTTGTTGTTGGAAAACTTGTGATTGCAGCTCGTTCACATCAGCAACACGAGCTCGTCATTAAATCAGGACTTTATGCTCGTCTGCTGTTAGAGTCTTTTTACTCATCTTCAGTTTGAACTGAGCTCGCTGGGCTCTGGGAGGTTTCTGACTAATTTTTGCAAAACAGTCTTTTATTCTTAAAGCTTTGAGGCCTTTTTCCTTTAATAAAGTAACAATAATAATTCTAAGCGTGTAAAAACGAGGCATTCGCGTCTCAGTTCGTTCGTTCCTTCAAGTCCGAGTTCAGTAGCTCCGCCCTGCGTGAGGTTTAAGCTCAGATCACTCTCACTGCATCAGTTTTAAAAAGAAATCACCACCGCCACTTCCTGCATCACCCGCCGTCACGTCTGCCTCGCCGCTTCCTGTATCCGTGGATCAATAAAATAAAAGACTGAGGATAAAACAGATGGAGACGTGTCAGAGCGAGCATCGGTCACTTTATGATTTCCTCTTTTCTTTCTTTAACTTTTCTTTTGTCTGGATGATTCTGACGCCGTTCACCCAGACGCGCTCTGATTGGTTTGTGTAGTTAGAAACAGGAAGTGATTGCTGTGACGACACATGATTGTTCCATGTTTTTCTTTTTTGTACATTGAAGTGTTTTTTCTGTTTTTCTTGAGTTCTTTAGACTCGCAGGGCGGCTTCGGCGCCCGTCAGCGTCTCTGCTCGTTCACCTGCTGCGTGCGTGATGTCAGGATGATGATGTCATATGTTATTCTAGCTTTCTTTGAAACACGCTGGCAGTTACGGGTTTGAGTTTCTCTTCTTTGGACTCGTGTTTCTCACCTCACGGCGAGCAGAACGACCTGAAGAATTAAAATAACCCAAAAAACTATTTAACATATTTTTATCCTTGTTTTTCTTTGGACTCATTGTGAGAGTCAGACGCGTGTTGGGAATTGTACCTCCGACAGTTTGAGAAATACGAGCCCAGAGGTCAGAGGTCAGACTCGCTGACGAGCAGCCGCCCTGCTGCTGTACATACTGAACCACTGAATGACTTCATGCTAGTTGCTGTTGTTTTCTTCTGTGGATGCAGCTGCTGTAACAGATGAATGGTGACGTGAGTGATTAACCAGGAGTTACAATAAAGAGCATTTCTATTTGGAGAAAAAACTCTGCTTCACGTCGTCTTTGCACTGCAAACGTTTCTTTAAGACAAAAACATCTGAGTGTGTTAAACGAGCAGCGAGTCAGCCGCACTTGATTAGCGTGCCAGGTAAGCACTATTTAACTGGTAGTCAGTCCAGTAGAGTCCAGTAGAGTCCAGTAGAGTGTGAAAACAGATGGGATAAGATGCATGTCGTGCCTTTTGTGTACTTGACTCCTCTCCTTGTGTCCTCCCACCAAAGATGCAGAGGAGGCGCCTCGTTTAAATAGGCGTTTGGCACAACTGGATCATGAACGAGCACTCGGAGAGTTGCTCGCTTCACAAAGGAAGATGAAAGTACAAAATTAGAGAAATACGAAGAGTTTAATCACATAAATGAGTGAGAGCAGCACAGCTGCTGCAGAGGTCGTGTGTGGGAGGAAATATCAGCTTACAGACGGTCTCAGTAACTCAGTGAAATAACAAGTTTGCTCCTGTTGCTCCGAGATTGAAAGGATTTCCTAAATCACATGTACATAAAAAACACTTAAATGCTGTTCTACCATCAGAAGAAGAGATAATTACACTCTATCAATATGCCACAAAAGTGTTCCTGTGACTTTTTGTACAAACAAATGATTTTACAGGTCAGTGTGGACGTTTACCTGAGAACAGCAAAGACGTGTTGTGGTGATAGACAGGAAGCCGTTATTACACTGTGCTGCTCAGTACATGCTGAAAACTGTTATTTAATTAAACCATAAAATAAATGTGCTATTAAAAAATTAAAACATCAGTGTGACCTTAAAAACTATCGCTGGATAATAAAACACATTCATACACTGAGTGGAAACGATCCACACGAAACCATAAAAGTACAAAAGTAAATTCAGACATTTGGATGTGAAAATATTTCTTTGTAGCGACGATTTTAGCGCCCCCTCTGGTCACAAGTGGTCACTGCTCATTGCTGTGGTTTTTATTCTACTTGCAGCTGAGTTTTGGTGCCTGTCTCTTTAAGGCCCCCCTCCCTAAACGCCCACTTTCATCTGATTAGCCGTTTCTGGAAGCCTGTGGAGGGGCAGCTTATTGTCTTCCCTTTTTTTGATAAGGAGGGTTTGTAAATTTACTAAAAAATAGTAAATAAGCATGAACACAGTATTATTAGCTAGCTGTTAGGTTTTTTGTAGCTTTGTTTTTTTTTTTTTAAATGTAATGGTTTGGTTGGTTTAATGGTCCAGGAACTGACCTCCCAGCCCAGTGTTCATTCAGTGGTGCTGGTTTCAGTCATTATGCAAATGTCTTGTTTATAAGGTAGAAACCTGCAGTCAGCTGAGACTGAAGGAGTCACCTGATGATGACGAAACGGTTCTCCCTCTGAAAACGTCCAGATGAACAGAATCAACCTTTTGGGGCTTTAAATGTAAACTTTTGAAATGGACGTGAATCAGTGAAATTAGTGACAGAGGTTTCTCTGAATTCTGTTCATCAGCTGCTGTTTATCGAAACTCTCACAGCTCAGTAAGTCTCTGTTTAGCATGTTAGCTAGCTAAAATACCAACATTAGCACTGAACACAGTATTGTTATCTAGCTGTTAGGTTTTTTGTAGTTTTTTAGCTTTATTAAAAAATATCACTTCCTGTTGTTTTTTTTTTTTTAAATGTAATGGTTTGGTTTGTGTAATGATCCAGGAACTGGCCTCCCAGCCCAGTGTTCATTCAGTGGTGCTGGTTTCAGTCATTATGCAAATGTCTTGTTTATAAGGTAGAAACCTGCAGTCAGCTGAGACTGAAGGAGTCACCTGATGATGACGAAACGTTTCTCCCTCTGAAAACGTCCTGATGAACAGAATTAACAGAGAAATTCTGTTCATCAGCTGCTGTTTATCGAAACTCTCACAGCTCAGTAAGTCTCTGTTTAGCATGTTAGCTAGCTAAAATACCAACATTAGCATTGAACACAGAATTGTTATCTAGCTGTTAGGTTTTCAGCTTTATTTAAAAAGATTATTTCCTGTTGCTGGTTGGAAATGTAAACTTTTAAAATGGGCACGAACGAGAGATCAGCTAAGAGATCGACAGCAGCGAACGCAGCACTCGTGACCAGCTTTATGTCGGGCAATAAGGTTTTTCTTGGTTTTTTTTAATTATGTTAGATGTGTTAAAATCCTTTGGCACACTCTCCCTGCACCATCTCTGAATAAAATATGAGAGCTAGAAAACAAAAACAGTCCACACTAGTTGATGGGATGTGATATTAGCCACGCAGCCGGTGTCAAGCAGCTGCTTTAGTTTCCCATTCCTAAAAGAATAATGAGAAATAGTAAAATTAGTGACAAAGGTTCCTCTGAATTGCTGCTGTTTATTAAAAACTTCACAGCTCAGTAATTCAATCTCTGTTTAACATGTTAGCTAAAATGCTAACACTAACACTAAACACATTATTATTATTATTTAGCTGTTAGCATTTTTAGCTAATCAATTATTAAATACTATCAGTGACACATTCTAGACCTTGTAGTACCATATCACCCTATTAGAGCACTTCGCTCTCGCTCTGCAGGCCTACTTGTTGTTCCTAGAGTATTTAAAAGTAGAATGGGAGGGAGAGCCTTCAGTTTTCAGGCCCCTCTTCTGTGGAACCAGCTTCCAGTTTGGATTCAGGAGACAGACACTATCTCTACTTTCAAGATTAGGCTTCAAACTTTCCTTTTTGCTAAAGCATATAGTTAGGGCTGGACCAGGTGACCCTGAATCCTCCTGTTAAAAGGGAGGTTTTCCTCCACACAGTCATCGCGCTGCTCACTCAATGACTGTGTGATTGTTGGGGTTTTCTCTCTAATATTATCGAGTTTTACTTTGCACCTTGAGGTGAATGTTGTGAATTGGTGAATAAGTGAATTAGCCTGAATTGTAAAATAAGTTATAGATTTGATGGCTGGATACGTGAGGATAAAGAGACATGAGTCTGATGTCACTGTAACCTGATCAGTGTGAATAACTTTGAATCTTTGAATATGAAGCTTCAGCATTTTGTGCCGGGGCCATCTGTGTTTGTGCGACTCTCACCTTCCTCTTCTGGAAAACTTTCCCGTGTTCGATGAACAGCGCCGAAGGAGCCCGTCTCAGGGAGTTTTTAGCTGACGCCGTCCGTCGCAGCAGAGGGTTCAGGATGCCAGCCTGGACCAGCAGAGACCAGGTTCAGAGTAGATCAACGCTCAACGGCCTCTCACAGGTAGTTCATGCACCCGCCCCCATCCACACCTGTCCAGGTTCAATTTTCCTACCTGAGCGCGCTCACTGTAGATGGCCAGGGACTGTCTGAAGGAGGTGCGCTTGTTTTGCTTTGCGCTGGATGCCAGGTTGATCTCTGACCCCGCCCTCAGCGGCACTACCTTCCTGTCGGTCAGCTCGAGCTTCTGAATGCTTCGCTGCACTTCGGCCGACTTCCTGTCTGAAACGCAGAGCATCCAACCGGTCCTCCATCAGCTCCACCCAGTACTCCATCTACACGTTACACTGTTTATCCAGGACTGCTCACTAACAGCTGATGATAGGAGCTTATCAGTGATTTTGGCCAGCTGTTGGTCCATAACGTTTACCTCTTATGGTCTTATGTTCACATTAAATCCAAACTTTACACTTTAGATACGATCAGAGCAGATCTGAAGTAGAGCAGTCGCCCCCTGCTGGACACTAGAAAGCGTGCAGGTTTAAGGCGTCTCAGTTTTCAGACACTGGTTCGTGCACACGGCTGTTATTGTGCTTCATGTTGACCATTTCTGAATCAGCATCGCCAGGTTTTTAAGAAACTTTAAATTTTCATAATAAAAGCCCAGCAAACCTAGTATGGGGAAAGTCTTTTATTTTGAAGTTTCATCATAAGGACTCACTGTGGCCGCTGAGGACGGTGTTGCTGTAGGTCACCGAGCCTTTGGACGACACCGAGCTGCAGCGAATCGAACCCTGAGAGCCGTGGAGCTGAAAGACGACATACAGGCGTCGTTACGAGTTGCTCCAAATAAGATTGTTTATCTTATTCTCTTCTGTTGTTTTTCTCTTTACTGCTCTTCTACTTTCTGCTGTGACCAAAGATTTCCCACATGCGGGACTATTAAAGGATCATCTGATCTTATCTTAAATCCGAATGTCCTGCGGTGCAGCCCGTACCATGTGCTCCAGGACGGAGGTGTTGGAGTAGATGGGCTGGTCTCGGCCCGGCTCGCTCAGGTGGAAGGGGTCGTCCATGTAGGTGTTGGAGGAGGGAAACCTGCGAGTCTGCAGCCCACTGAGGACGAGAGGAAGCAAAATCAGCCGTCAGCTCAGAGCCGAGATGAAGCTTTATCGGAGTTAGCGACGCTGCGCTGGTGAAATATGAACATCACGCTCACAGAATCAGGACTGCGTGTAAATAAGAGACGATTCAAAGGGCCTGAGAGGTGCTGACGGCTCAGAGATACGAATGAGCACTTGTATTCAAAAAATCTTCAAATGAATAAAATGATTGTCGCAATTGTGTATTTGACAGCCCTGATTTACCCGAATGTGACATTCAGTGTTTTTATTATAACAAATGTTATTATGATTGATCCATAAACGTGGGGTTGCAGTTCCACATGTGACCACTAGGATGAGCTGGTGTTTCAGCCTGAGATGATGCACCTCGTACCTGAGAGTTACACCTGAGTGCTCCTGTGTTTTGTTGTCATGGTGACAGTAATACGCAGCGCCGTCCTGCAGCAGCTTCAACCACCGCTGCTTCTCCTCTGAGCTGCTCACCTGAAGGAAGGAAGGAAGGAAGGAAGGAGGACACGTTATTGAGTAACAAGTTGAAGTGGATGAATTCAAACTTCCTGTTCCACCAGCTCACCTCCAGCACCGCCATCTGGTCATCGAGCATGCTCAGTGTGATCCTGTAGCAGTGCTTGGTGTCGGGTTTGACCTCACAGCCTCTGAGCTGGACGGTGTACTGAGGCGAGCGCTCCCCCTGCTCCGCCTCCTCCTCCTCCTCTCCGAACATGTTGAGGACCCCGGCCTCCACCCGACACAGTAAACTCTGCCACTGGCAGTTCATCAGCACGTTCAGGAAACCTGCCGCAGGCAAACGCCACAGCTCAGACCTCGCGTCATGTGACCTCGCTAACAGACAGGTGATGTCACAGAGGCTACATCCATCTTTGATGTACAGTTAGTTTCCATGCACATTTTTAATTCGTATATAAAAGACACAAAAACTCTTCGATGATCGAATCGTGCAGTTGACTGTGCTGCTCTGTTCGTACCTTTGTTCTTGCTGAGGCTGCGGCGAGCTGAAGGCTTCTCCTCGTCAGAGTCAGACTGGACTATACTGGACTGAAGGAAGAGACACGGCGTTAACAGGAAGTGCAGGTATGACCGCGGCTGCTCGTTTCATGGTCACAGCTACGTTTGCGTTCTCACAGAGCAGGTTCGAGATTATTCACGCCAGGAGGCAGTGACGATCCGAGGCTGTTTGGCGCCCTGGGTGAACACTCGCTCTGCAGATGTCCAAGATAAGGACAATCGTGGATAACACCTCCCACCCACTCCGTGATGTACTGGCTGGTCACAGGAGCACGCTCAGTGAGAGACTGAGATTACCCACAATGCACCACTAAACAACACAGGAATCATTCCTGCCTGTGGCTCCCTGTACAACTCCTCCACCTACACTGTGGACACTGCAATACTTACAGCCTTTTTACACTCTTTTCTACTCTGTAAGATTCTTGTCAATTTTCTTGATATTTATTTATAATCACCTCTGTTAATCCTTCATATTTATAACTGAGTGATCTGTTTATATTAGTGCTATTTCTTAAATGTGTAAAATCTGTAACATAATGTATTGTTTGGAGTTTAGTCTGTTACTGTTGCTATTTTTACCATTTCTTCTTGGAGCAACTGTAACTCACATAATTTCTGAAGATATCTACCTATTCGGAACCATGATAACGGGGTTCTTGCTGATCGGAGCTGGCATGGCCCTGACTTATCGGAGAATTGAGAGAGCGGAACCGGCTGTTCAAACCCCCCCAAGGCTGCCCGCTGGAATCGAAGCGACGGGATGAGGCGCGACCTCTCACAACGAACGCAGCATGGTTAACACCTTGGAGACGCTTACAGCTGCTGTGAAGGCTCAAAACAACACCATTGAGCGTATGGTGGGATACATCAGAGAGGGCCCTGCTCAAATTGAGACCCTTGAGCGGAAGTTGGATCACATCACAGAACGGATCACTGCAGTTGTGAGGTCTCAGAATCAAAAGAATGACAACACCACGGATCAGAAGTTTGATACCATCATGGGGAGGCTCGCGGCTCTCCAACGGGAGATTGAGAGACCAGCATCAGAGTGTTAAAGATCAGCTTTGAAAATTCTCGTGAGCTGCTCGTATGGAAAGGAAATCAACAAAATCAACAAATTCGGGATCATAATGCAGACACCACCACGGCGCCAGCTGCAGGCCCAAGGCTGAAGCCGGACAAACACTCCCTGATAACGACTGTGTGATGACTATTCTCCCCATCCATGCAAGGCCACCTGGGTTGGCTAGCAGACTGTTTACTTAGCCTGATAGGGCGAAGGACACTGTCTCAGCTGAACTATGGACACGCACACACACACACTTACACTGATAAGCACTCACTCATCTCCCTTCCCTTTCCAACGCCTTCGATGCTTGTTACCTCCTGGGAACACGAGGCGGGTCTGGGCCCGCGCTGGCGAGTCGGCGCAGTGGCAGGATGTCTGCTGTGTTGCCTGGGATTACTCCTCACCCCCCACCCAACCCTGTGGCTTGTTATGTCTTCATAATGTTGTGCTGTGGACATTCATGTGCTTTTTTTGTGCAGAGGAGTTTTTTTGTTTCCTGTTCTCGTGCTGTCCTACCATGGAAGCACAGCATGAGTGGAGGTCTCTTTTTTTCTTCTTGTACCTTCCCATTGTGTGCACATTTCAGTGTTTTTTTTCCCATAACTCTGCCGATCTCCGACTTGTAACCCCCATGTAATGTCTATGTTATGTGTGTAAGGTCGGGGGGGGTTCTCATTTTACTGCGGGGCAACCTGTATGTGACAAATAAATTCTGATTCTGATTCTTTAATTAGTAAAGTATTCTGATTCTGATTGGTTCAGGATGACCTGCCATTATCCAATCACACATCTGCTTACCTGCATCTGTTGCTCGTTTCTCTTCTTTTCTCTATTTTCTAAACTGAGCACCTGATGACTTTGAACTTTTCTTGTCCATCTTGGTTTTAATTTTGCACTCCATTATGAACACCCATCCCTCAACCCGAGGATCACCACAACATAACACACCTACACCTTAGTTCACAGATTCACTTTGTCGAGGGTGAATTTCTGGGATTTCACACAACCCAGGATTCAGATCATGAATACATAATGGGCTTGGATTTACATCATTATGAATGAAATGTGCTCTATATGGAAGCAGTCGGGGCCCCTCCCCTTTCGACGGGTTGTGTGAGACTAAATCATCAAACTGTAAATTATAAATTTTAAATTGTGTTGATCCCTTTACCCCGAGTCCTAAAGTGTATATTTATTTTCTTACTCTTCTTATATTTATTGTTTGTTTACTTACACTGCTGTACCTGTATGGTGTTATTTTTGTGCCACTATTCTGAGCGCACGTAAAAAAGGTTTTCAGGTGCATGTGTTGCATTTTGAGGAGAAATTTGTTTTGAGCGGAGAAAAGCTGAATTTGAGTGAACAAAATTTATTCCTGCGTGCAAAAACTGTATTTCAGTGTTTGCTATTATCCACACACACACACACACACACACACAATAGCAGCCCCTCTCGCTCAGTTTTTGCATTTGCGCTCGCTCGCAATGTGTTGCTCGCGCTCTCAACATTTCTGCCCGTGCGCGCTCAACTCTTTCTGTACACCGATATATTTGTGCCACAAAACCAACCAATCACAGACTTGGATGCAAAAAAATCTGATTGGCTGTTTTGGTCTCCAATCAGCTATCAGCTAAATGCAATATCCCAGAAACCATTTCGTCCAAAACTCGAACGAGGCAGTGGCGGAGGAACACAGAGGGGCGGAGTTTAAATATTACTCTTTCTGGGTCACAAAATAAACTTTTAAGATATTTTCATGCGAGAATGTTTCTGTGTAAACTTCAAATACCTGCTCGATTCATCAGGACATCACATATTTGTATAAGTGCTCTGACGTATTTGGAGATGTTGAGAGCGCGAGTTACGTTGAAACCAAGCACACCATTGTTTTTCTTGTGACATTACCAATAAGTTTGATGTGTCACATGACCCTCTTCCTATTGAAAAAACAAAAGTTGTATCCAAGATGGCCGACTTCTAAATGGCCACCATGGTCACCACCCATCTTGAGGAGTTTGCCCCCTCACATATACTAATGTGCCACAAACAGGACTTTAATATCACCAACCATTCCCATGTTATTACGCTGTATCCATATAAATGGCCCACCCTGTATACAGCACACTTCAAATATATATCTTGAGTCTTGCCAAATCCAGAAATACTCAGATGACACTGCCATTGTAACGTCTTTCAGGAATGGACAGGAATCTCAAGACTGGGACCTTTTCTTGCCTTGAGCAACTGGATTCATAAAATTATCTGCAAGCCTTTCAATTCTCATACAAACAGCAGATGAGCTAGGACTTTTTCTCTGTGATCAGAAAAATTATTGTTATTATTCTTTTTGTTCGTAAGGCAGTGTCTGGCGGATGATATGATATCGTCATGTTGGTGTTGAACCTGGAACAACATTTACTATGTTGTTCCAGGTTCAACATTGCAAGTGACCAATCACATTGTTGTGATGTTATTCTTTTGCACACCAAGCCATTCGTGCATTTATGAAATTCCAATGTTGCAAGGACAATATCAGTTCTGCTCAGCGTTTATTAAAGGGTCAGGGTCCGTTGATCGGCAGACAGAGGCGGTTTCTCGCAGCTTGAGTACAGTTTTTTGTTTTACGCCGGTTTTTCCCGAAGTCGCAAAAGTATGATGTCACAACATTCTGATTGGCCACTTGCTATGTTGATCCTGGAACAACACCAACACGACGATATCAGATCGTGCTTGTCTGGCACCTCTGGTGTTTTATAAAAACTATTCCAGACTCCACTGTTAGATTATATGTTATGATATGTGTTGGCATGAACTGGAATTAATGGGTAGAAGCTGGAACTTTCCATTTAATGCCATTCTGAAGTTAGGGAAAGAGAAGCTCCTATAAACAAAGTCAAAGTGCTTTTACTCTGAAATGCAAAATGAGATTGATTTGAGATGTTACCACTGTAGAGGTTGTCTAATGTTGTTTACTTATAAAAAGTCCCTCACAAACAATTATAATCACGATATTGATGTGATAAAACTGTGGTGTTGTATACTGTCAGTGTAGAGTGAAATGATCTCGTGGAAACAGCAACTTTGCTTTTAAGGGTTTAAGGGATTCTGAAGTCAGTGAAAGAGTGGCTCATACATGGGCAATTTCAACGGGCCGTTACTTTGAAAGGCAAAATCAAGGCGACTTGAAATTGACTTGATATCCCCGTGATAGTGTACACTGTCGATCTAGAGTGAAATTATCCTGTGGAAACAGCAATTTTCATTTTTAAAACATTCTGAAGTAATTGAAGTAGTATATCACATATGGGCAAATTCAATGGGCCATTAATTTGAAAGGCAAAATCAGAGCAACTTGAAATTTACATGGTTTTACTGTCAGGTTGGATACTGTTGATCTAAAGTGGAATTATCCTGTGGAAACAGCAATTTTCCTTTTTAGAGCATTTTGAAATTGTTAAGAGTATATCTTTTATAGTCAATTTGAAAAGTCTTTTATACTGGAAAGCAAAATCAGCCTTACTCGAAATTGATATGGTATCACTGTGGGGTTGGATACTATTGATCTAACATGGATTCATCCTGTGGAAACAGCAAATTTCAATTTAAGAGCATTTTGAAATCGTTAAAAGAGTAGGTCATATATGGGCAATTTGAAAAGGCTTTTACTTTGGAAAGTAAAATCAGACTGACTTGATATTGACATGGTATCACTGTGGGGCTGTGTACTGTAAATACAGAGTGAAATTATCCTGTGGAAACAGCAATTTTCATTTTTAAAACATTCTGAAGTAATTGAAGTAGTATATCACATATGGGCAAATTCAATGGGCCATTAATTTGAAAGGCAAAATCAGAGCAACTTGAAATTTACATGGTTTTACTGTCAGGTTGGATACTGTTGATCTAAAGTGGAATTATCCTGTGGAAACAGCAATTTTCCTTTTTAGAGCATTTTGAAATTGTTAAGAGTATATCTTTTATAGTCAATTTGAAAAGTCTTTTATACTGGAAAGCAAAATCAGCCTTACTCGAAATTGATATGGTATCACTGTGGGGTTGGATACTATTGATCTAACATGGATTCATCCTGTGGAAACAGCAAATTTCAATTTAAGAGCATTTTGAAATCGTTAAAAGAGTAGGTCATATATGGGCAATTTGAAAAGGCTTTTACTTTGGAAAGTAAAATCAGACTGACTTGATATTGACATGGTATCACTGTGGGGCTGTGTACTGTAAATACAGAGTGAAATTATCCTGTGGAAACAGGAATTTTCCATTTTAGAGCATTACGAAATCGTTCCAATAGTAAGTCAGGTATAGGCATTTTGAAAAGGCTTTTATTTTGGAAAGCAAAATCAGCTTGACTTGAAATTAATATGCTATCACTGTGGGGTTGTATACTGTTGATCTAAGGTGAAATTATCCTGTGGAAACAGAAATTCTTCTTTTTAGAGCATTCTGAAATCACTGAAAGGTAGGTCTTATATGGGCAATTTCAACGGGCCATTAATTTGAAAGGCAAAATCAGACTGACTTGATATTGACATGGTATCACTGTGGGGTTGTATACTGTTGATCTAAGGTGAAATTATCCTGTGGAAATAGAAATTCTTCTTTTTAGAGCATTTTGAAATCATTCCAAGAGTAAGTCAGATATGGGCAATTTGAAAAGGCTTTTATTTTGGAAGGCAAAATCACAGTGACTTGATATTGATATGGTATCACTGTGAATTTTATATTCTGAATTAATTGAAAGAGTAGTTCAAAAATAAACATTCAGAGGGCTTTTACTTTGAAATCCAAAAGGAAATGGCTTTAATATTGACATGTTGCTGCTAGAATACTGGGGTATGTCATTTGTATCCAACATTAGAGTGTGCAAATGAGACTAATTGATATTTGTGAATGTGCTCTTAATTTACTGAAAGTTGGCCTTTATTTTGAAATTATGCTTCATGAGCTTTTATTTTGAAATCAGGTTACCACTTCTTTTGCCATAATACTCAGAATACACAGGGAACGTAAAACAAAGTGGAGGCTGGCTTGACACCAGTGCTA
Organism: Neolamprologus multifasciatus; assembly: GCF_963576455.1. Lineage (NCBI taxonomy): Eukaryota > Metazoa > Chordata > Actinopteri > Cichliformes > Cichlidae > Neolamprologus > Neolamprologus multifasciatus. The sequence goes on along the minus strand of NC_140450.1, from coordinate 943,607 downwards.
AATTAGTGTTTTTAGCTAACAGCTACAATACGCATAAAAGTCACCGTACGGCTGTTGTTTGTTAGCATGACGCTTGTTCTTATACATGTAATACATTTATTACCAACCTGAGTTTATCTGCTGCTCATTCGACAACATGACGAATGACTTCTGAAGTCTTAATTTAGCTCAAGATGCTGTAGATTCCCGTCAGTAACACTTTCAGTCCGCTAGTAAAACGTAGTTCTATTAATCTGCGCTTGAACCGGATGTAAGTCCCAAAAAACTGAATTTTGGAACTGAAACTGAACTGAAATTATTTGAGAGCTAAATTTTTAAAGGATAAAATACAGTTTCAAAACAAATGAATTCATTTTCAAAATATAAAATTCAATTTCAGTTTAGTGATGATCATTTTCAAACCAATAAATTGAATTTCAAATTAGGCTAATTCATATTCAGTTTGTAAAAGCATTTATTCAAGTTACAGTTCAGAGTCGATCCGAGCAATTCAAATTTAACGTATTCAAATTCAGTTCCTGATGGCACAGATTTCTGCCCATCATGGTGTATCTGAGTGTCTCACCCTGCAGGACAGCAGCTGGTCTGACTTATTCAGAGACGAGTAGCTGTGCATCTCCGTTTCTCCTGCGATGCTCACCTCCTCGATCACCTTCACACAGAACAGAAAAGTATTTGTGCATAAATAATTTGAAAAAGGCGAAAGAAAACAGAGAAATGTGCCACCGGGAACAGTTCAGCTACAAACTGCGTCAGGAATCTCGCTGTCAGACTGAGATGCAGAGTTCACAGTCAGCAGATGATTGTTTGAGCTTCCAAACACCGGAGTGGAAGATCTCCTTCAGACCTGCTGGCAGGTACAGGCGGGCCAGCAGAGTCCAGCTTTAACAGCGCTGAAACAAAAACTCGGATGTGGGAGGAATTCTGAGCAAGGCAGTCAGTGGGGATGGGAAAGCTGTGGGGCAGTGGGAAGGAGAAGCAGTTTACTGCCTGCACTAATCAGTGCGGTCGGAGCGCTGCTGGGGAAGACTCGGGATGCTTCAGGGCCGTCCCGGTGGACACTGGGAACCTCGGGTGGTGGCTCCAGCTTCGGTGGGACTGCTCAGATTCTCTTGGAAGATGTTTCCAGGAAAACTGAAGAGGACCGTCTACTCTACAGGAAATCTCTGATTCAGGAGCAAAAGTGCACGAACTCGTAGCTCAGAGGTGACTGAGAGTTCATGTTTCCCTGTCTGATGTAGAAACCTGAAGCCTGAGTGTGTGTAAGGACCTCATGCTGAATGTGAGCTAGTTCACGGTTCGCGTGTCGAGTGCTGCTGACCTTCTTCCACTCGTCGGCCTGCTGGAAGGTGCTGTAGCCCAGCACCAGCGTCTCCGAGCCCAGCAGCACCAGTTTGAGCTGGTGCTGGATCTTCCTGCTGCTCTTTGACTTGTAGACGAGCTGACAGCCGCGCAGGTTCAACTCCAGCTGAGGCAGCAGGTCGCGGGCGCACTTATAACACTGACGCAAACACAGAAGAAGACACGCAGGTACAAACAGGTCAAACACACCTGAGGCGCTTCAAAGGTAGAGCGACACATAGTGGCCATCAGAGGGACTGCAGCCGCGTGGTGCGTTTGTTCCTCACCAGCAGCGCGTCGTTCCTGATGATGAACAGCTCTTTGCTCCACTGTCCGAGCCACTTCCTCCTCCACAGGTACCCGCAGAGGCGGGACTCTGGCGTGGGCTTTAGGCAGGGCTGTGAGGCGCTCCACTGGATGTAGTGAGCTCTGTCCTTCACAAGCTCCTCCCCCCCATCGTCATCGTCTTCCTCATCGTAGGACTCGTAGTGGCTGCTGTCTGACTCCGCCTTCTCTGGAGAAAGGAAGAGGATCACGTTTGTTTGTGTTTCTACGTCGTGTTCCTGCTTTGTCATCATGTGTGTTTGCAGATACCAGTGTTGGACACGGTGGCGTCGGCAGGTACGTAAGGTTCTGCCTCCTCGTACGTATCTTCGTCCTCATTGTCACCTCCTAGACCTCCTGGAGGGAGGGGCGGCACCTCGGGGCCCTGCAGCTAAAACATGAACATCAGGTCAGGAAGTCTGAACTCAGTTTCTCTGATTTGTGGTGAAACTTTGATCATTTGAACAATCAGACGAGCCGAGACGAGGCTCATCAGTCCCAGCGTCTCCTCTTCTTCACGAAGAGCTAAATGTGTGTTTAGGACTAGTTTGTGTTGCTGTTGGTTCCATGAAGTGAGTCTGAGCTTGGCTGAGTCACCTGAGGACGTTTTTAGTGTTAGAAAGTAAGTTTGTTTGGTTTTAAATCCTGATTTGGTAACCTGCTCAGGATGAAGTTGCACTCTGACCTTTGGCAAATCAGTGTTCAGTAACTTTTCACAGGTTGTAACTTAAAACGTGAGACCTGAGCAGATTCATTTGGATCAGTTTGGATCCAAATGAGTGAAAACAGGGTCGGTTGTTGGAGGAGCGACGCTCGTTTCCTCTCATTTATTCAGATTTTCTACATTTTTCTGTTAAGATGAATTTGTCTGATCTCACACTTACTGGTGATTTCTTATAAATTTACTGAGGATTTAATCTTTAAGAGAGGAGTGTGTGTGTGTGTGTGTGTGTGTGTGTGTGTGTGTTTGTGTGTGAGTGTGTGTGTGTGTGTGTGTGTGTGTGTGTGTGTGTGTTTGTGTGTGAGTGTGTGTGTGTGTGTGTGTGTGTGTGTGTGTGTGTGTGTGAGAGCGAGAGAGAGGGAGTGACAGGAAGTTCAGTGTTTACATATGATCTCTTTGCTATCGGTCTTCCTATTGGCTCAGACCTGTGCAGAGGGAGGAAGTGGTCACCGATGGCGGTTGATTAGCATCTGGGCTACGTGATGGATGGAAAACACACACACACACACACACACACACACACACAGAGTTGTGCTGCACTCCTCCCAAACCTCAGGAGGACTCGGTCTGTCATTACTGACCCACATCACAGAGCAGCTTCCTCCTCCTCCTCCTCCTCCTCCTCCTCCTCCTCCTCTCTTTCTCTTCTCTTTGACCTCAGAAGAAAAATCCTGAAGCTGTTCAGAAACAGATTTTTGTTTCTTCCTAGTAAAGAAATTTGTGTCCACATCATCGTGTTTGTCACACGAAACTTTCCCTCCACCTGTCGCTCTTCATCACGAGGAGTGTGATCAGCAGCTGTTACTCACTCTGGTGCGTTTGATTTAACCACCATCTCCTGAACAGAATAAATTTATCTCTGTTTTCAGAGCTTTTTGATACATAAACTAAGACTTCTTGTTATTTATCAGGCAGATAATAAACTACATTCACATTTTTAGACCCAACCTCGAGACTTATTTTTATTAATCAGGCACAGCAGCCACTTCATGTAATTAATTAATGAGATAATTAAAATATGTGATTAATGAGCTGCACGTGCAGGAGGATTATCTGTTATAGACGCTGCAGCTTCACACTGTGTTTGTATAGTTTAGTCATCGTTTTTCTATTATTTCTGTTTGTGTTTTATTTTATTTTAATATTTTATTTTTTTACTTACATTTTACTCTTTTTTTATTCATATTCAGTCTTAACTAATACATTTTTATGTTGTTTTTAATGATGAGTTTTCATTCACATTTCATTGTTGCTGTGTTGTTTGTTTGTTTGTTTGTTTGTTTTCATGTGTTGCTTCAGTTAGCTCAGTGGTGCAAACCAGTATGACCAGTAAGGCTGATGCTCACCCCGTTGCTCAGCCATGCAGACAGGTCCTGATTTGAGACCAGCTCAGAGGCCCGGACAGCTGTGGATACAACAACAACAACAACAACTCAGAGCTTTCATGACGTCTTCAGGAGTCGCAGGTTTACGTGAGCTCTGTTTATGAGTGAGAATCGTATTTCGCATTATTCCGATGTGTCTTGAAGGCAGCATCAAGGTGTACCTTTTGCAGGTGTGTCTGTCAGCTCGTTGCTAGGAGACGATGATGGACAGCTCATGATCATGTACTCGGCATCTTCCACTGAAAACACAGCAGGAAACACTTTTATTCGGGTGTCTGTGGGTTTGGGAGTACTCTGAGTATCAGCAGTAATGTGAGTACTGGTGTGTTTGTACCTGGAGCGTCCTGATGCTGCAGCGTGGACAGCAGCTCTGAGATGGATTTCTTCTGAGCCTGAGCGATGTAGCTCAGGTTCTCTGAGTCCAGAACAGACAGGAAGGACTGCAGATCCCAGATCAGCTTGGCCAGCACTGGACACAGACAGACAGACACACAGACAGTCGGACGGACGGACGGACGGACGTCTGTTTGCGCTCATTAACCAGGAGGAAAATCAGTTTATCTCGACCTCACAGCGAGTCACAGTTTAACCGACTGCTGAGCCGTGAGTCACGTCTGTTCTCACACTCTCAGTATCTGATGTCGCTGTTTACACGCCAACAGACACTCTGTCTGTCTGTCTGTCTGTCCACAGACTCTAATGTTGAAACTTTGCAGCAGAAACAAACATGTTTACAGCCTGACACACAAACTGTTTGGTCTCTGTGGATCCTTTTCCTCCTTCATAACAACTATGGGACGGACGGGATGGTCATAGTTTGCATTATTAGGGGGCGTGGTCTCTTTGACTGACAGGTGGACGGTGACACAGGCAGCTTACCACTCCACACTCTCATCCAAAATATGGACCCTGATATCTCAGTCTTGCATTTTCTTTCTTCATTTTGGTCCAGCCATGGGGGGTCGGGGGGGTGGGGGGGTGGATGGGAGGGCTGCCTCCTGTGCTCGTGCTCAACAGGGTGTCGGTGGAAATGATGCTGCGGTTTATTGAAGGCCGAGGAGGAGGGTGGGGGGAAGGCATGTTAGGAGGAAGTGAGAGAAAAGGAAAGACAGGAGTGTGGAGGTGACGCTGGGGCCGGAGGAGAAGAGGAGGATCACCGATGTAGTGACGGAGGACGTCCACAGGGTTGGTGTGACAGTGGAGGATGCTGAGATGGGGGAGATGAATAATAATAAGAATGTTCTTCCTTCGTTTCCGAGTGGAGTGATTGATTTTGGCCGTCTTCTCCTTCAAATCGACCCCAACACTCATTTATGTGACTGAACATGGACGCTGTAGGTTCAACCACACTATCGGCTGCTTGGTGGAGCTGATACAGCAGCTGAACCAGCCCAGGAAAAACGAGGTTTTACTTTAGTTTTGATCAAAATAAGTGGATACAGCAAAGTGAGCGTCTGACCCACAGCTGCAATTTACATGCATCCAGATGTGATTCATGATTCTGAAATGTAAATATATCTGAGGACTGAAGGGACCTATATGTATATAGGATGTTAAAAACTGCATATTTGCATCATTTCTTTGAGATTTTGGGATTCACTATGAGGACAGTGTGTGTTTGGGCAGATTGTTACTGTGGCAGGTGGGTTTGCTCCCACAGTCTGAGTGTAAGCTGGCCGAGATAAGATCCATTGTTGTTTTTGTTTCTCTGCTCTGAGTTTCAATAATGAGTTTTCTCTCATGTGATAAGAAAAAAGAAACAACGAACTTTTCAAGTTGCTGTGCTCTGCAGGGATTCAGGAGATGTAACTGTGTTTACTCTGAGTTAAATATTGGCAGGAGCTTATCAGTTTCATCCTGTCATCAATTAACACGTGAAGGCCAGGACATCTGCATATTTGTGCAGCGAACGTTTACCTGAACAGGTGCAGTCCGACTGTTGTTCTGTCTGAAACTGACTTTTACATGTGAATCACATTTTATGACGATCATCTGAGGATGCAGATGAGGAGCCGCGGCTGATGTGTGTGAGAGTGAAGAATCAGCATCTTGTTTTTCTGCCTTTGAATGATTTCAGCTCTTATCTTCTGAAGTGAAACAGAGTGAGTATTCATTCACACACAACAACGGCTTCATTCATAACACGAACACAGACGGACTTCATCACAGTTTTCATGTTTAATCAACCTGCTCGTAGCAAACTGACCATCCCCCATCAGCTTATTACAGAACAAAAACATTTAGTGAAGGTAAGAGCAGCCTGTCAGGGCCTTTGTTAGTTTAACATGAATCCTTAAGGATGTCCAACAATGCACAGTTATAAAAACAAAACAAAAATGTACAAAAAGCTCTGAAAACTGTTTTTTTCACCTCTCACCACCTTAAGCACTCCCAGGACCCGGTATGACCTCCTAAAGGACCACACCTAGCACCTGCCTAATATAAACTACATAAATCATCACTATAATCATCATAAGGACATCTAGAACATGGCCAGTAGAACTTCTAAATGAAAACAGGAACCTCTGCAATCTCCTACAGGGTAGGGCTGGGCGATATGGCCTAAAATCCATATCGCGATATAATTTGAAGCATGTGCGGTAACGATATATATCGCGATATATTCTTTTCTTCTGTATAACATATTTTCCACACTTAAAATCCTTTAATTTTCTCAAAAATCGAGAGTCTGCCTTATGTATGAATTCTGGTTGTGCTTACTGACCTCGAACCAATTTGGGCAGAAATCTATTAAAAATGTTTTAGTACAACTTTGATAAGCCGCACTGTTTGATGGATTGTCAGAGCATTACGGCTGCCGTAGGGAGGAGCTTCACGGAGGAATCTGGGTCCAAAACTCCGTCAGCTTCAGGTCCCAAAGTCAAACAAACACTAAGAGTTAAAAACGGTCTAAATTATTTCATCTTTAATTAAATCATCAGCGTTACTGCTTTATCGGGTGTAACAATAACGTTTAACATCCAGGCATCCATGAAAACAGAATTTATTAAATTTAACGGAGTTAGAAGTTAACAGGAAGTTAGCTCGCTAGCTTCCACCTAAATATGATATAGCATGTTCTGACTGAGAGATTTTTGAAACTAATTCAAACGTACAGCTCTGCCAACACTTCCAACATAAATGAAGACAGAAAACTAAACAGCAGTGACGTTTGCAGGGTTACTGAAGTTGGGCTACCTGGTATATAATGATGTGCTACGTGATTGCTAGCGACACAGCTATGTTAGCATAACATTAGCACAGTGAAGCTGTAGGATGAAGCCAACTTTTTTCCACTCATTAAAAGTTAACGTGAGAGATTCTGGTGGTCAGGGACAAATGCAATCGCATAGCAGGATGCTGTACACGGGCCAAACTTCAGTCAGGAGAACAACTGAGATTATTCATCCACAATACGAGGTTAGTTATTAATATACTGCAACAACATGGGAACAGAGCAGCTGGAGAGAATTCAACATTAATGAATCAATGTTACGGAAGTGGAGGAAGCTCAGTTTTTGGCTTTCCCCATATTTCAAAAGTGCTTCATCTCTTTGCTGTGACTGTCGCCATATTTTGCAGATGATAATGGTTTTAGCCGCTGCGATGCTTTCGACCAAAACAGCCGCAGCTTGATGACATCATCAACATGCGCTATCGCGATATAGTCAAAATCTCTATTGTTGGCCAAATTTATATCGTTTCTATCATATATCGTTTATATCGCCCACCCCTACTACAGGGGACCCAAAAGTTATTCAAGTGCACCCTCACAGACGGGCATTCAAAAGACCTCTAGAACCTCTCTGCGATCTCCAGTCACACAACCACCATGAAGATTTCTAGAACACCCTCGCTCACCAGTTTAACTTTCCAGAGGATGAATAGAACCTCTTCAGTGACAACCACAACCTCTTAAAGTTCCCTCTTCACAGATAACCACTTAGGAGATGTCTCAAACCCCATCCAAAACTACACAAATCATTACTAGAACCAACATTAGCACGTCTGAAACATCCTCAGAGGCCAGCGCAACCTTCTCAAGAAAAACTAGAATCTCTTCAACCTCCTAAAGAGTATTTTCACAGAAAAATACCTCATAGACCTGTAGAACATCACCTCACAACCACCTCGAGGATTTCAGAGACCAGCATGACCTCCTAAAGGAAGACTAGAACCTCTTCGATGGCGACAAAACTTCCCTTAGCACCACAAAAGCCCACTTCACAGATAAATAGAACCTCCTAATAAACCTTTACAACCTTTAGTCATGACTAGACTCACATTAAGGACATGGAGGACATCCTCAGTAATGACTAGAGTTTCCTAAAGCTATTACCTGACAATAACTGTGGCTTCAGACCATCCAGGAAGTGAAGCTCTGAACACAATTAGCATCTGTGTGTGTGGATGCAGTATTTATATAAGGATATGGGAAACAGCGACACAGAGTAGGTGTAACTAAGTAAAGGTTTTCAGTCTTTAATGCTTTTCTGTTGTTGTTTGGACATAAACTGTACTGAGTCATCATCAGTACAACACAGAGCAGAACATGTAAAAACATGCAGAGGAAACAGCAGCTGATTGTCCGGTGGCTCATTCACGCTGTGAGCCGAGTGGGAGACGAGGGTTAAATGTTCCTGATTAACTCCTCTGATGCTGATTTTAATCAAACTGCTGTTTAAGCAGCGAGCTGCAAATTCCTCAAACACCCACAAACCCAGAAGACGAACAACAACAGCAGAAAAGAGACAGAGACGGACGGCTGCTGGACGGACGCAGAATCAAGAGTTTGTGTTGCTGAACGCTGCTTATCTGACCATCTGCATTACTTCCTGTCTCGGGCTTTGATGTTGCAGTGCACACTTTCAGGCCTGTTTACATCATTATTACATTAACTTCCATTCATTTCCTGGACACTTATCCTTAAACCATAACCTAAACGAATCCGTCAAAAACAAGTAACTCGACTGACCACAGCGACGCATCCATCTTAAAAATATTCTGCTTCAGCAGTTTAAACTAAAAGTCACGTTTCCAGCTGAAACCGGTCACGCTACAGTACCAATGGTGTCCATCATAACAATGATATCCTAACAACATTATACAGCAATTACATCCAACCAGGAAGCAGTTTGTCCAGCGTTGTCCAATCAGGGGGCAGTCGTTGGAACCACAGAGCTCGTTCAGGTTCTGATACCCGATAATTGACTGTCGTTGGGCATTAGATCATCTACACTTACATAAACCTGCTTACAGCGCTGCGAAAAAGCATTTTTACTGTTTCTTTTTTTGCTATTTGTCACTTTTATGTTTCTCAGATCATCGAATAAAATGTAATATTAGACGACCATGACCTGAATCACTTTGTCACAATTAATTCAATTCAGTTTTATTTATACGGCGCCGAATCACAACAGCAGCCACCTCGAGGTGCTTTACAGTGTAAGGTAGACCCTACAATAATACATACGTGGTATGTTATGAGGTAGTTTTCCTAACAACTTAATTCATCATTTAAAAACTGTGAAAGAAGCTCCCACAGAGGCTGAACATGCAGTTCCTCTAACGTCCAGCAGGGGCACCAGCAGTGAGGCAGTCCCACAGACGTCCACATTATAATCTGACAGCAGAAATAAACATATTTACAGCCTGATACACAAACTGTTTGGCCCTGTGTTGCTGAGCTGATCGCTGTCTGTGAGGCTTCACCACCGCTAATCGTTTCACAACATGGAAGCAACCAAAACGCTGTGAAAACTCCCAGAAAGCCATGGGTGAAGTCACATGGTTACGTCCGTGTTTTTTCTGTAGAAAACATCATTTTTATTCTGTAAGGGAGAACGTGTCACAATCCATCCTCCTGCTGCTGTGGAGTCTTTATCACACCGGTGGTATGTTAGCAACGCAACTATCAGAGATACCCATCTGTCCTCGTCTGTCCTCCTTCCTCCACCTCATCATCATCACTTCCTCCTCCTCCTCCCGCTGCTGCTCTCTGGAGACTGAGCTAATAGACTGTTTACATTTTCTGTGTTTGTGTCTTTAAAGTATCCACACCAACAATTTTAACATTTTTCTGCCATTAAGTCAGATTGTTTCCTGACCTCATGTGCTAATCGCTGACTAAAAGGAGTATTCTGATGTTTCCCAGCTCCTCCTGGTAGCGCTCAGTCTGAGGTACAAGACCTACTCAAAATTTGTAGAAAAAACTTTAAATTAGCTCTGAAAACAGGAAATAGATTTTACTTGTTTCCCATTAATCATCCCATGACCTGGTGACCTCTTGGGGGGGCTGTCCCTATTTTAAAAACCATCATCTACTATATATAACGTAGATAAAACAGCCCCAATGGGGACATACTGCTGATGCATTTACTGCAAAACCTGTACTTCAGTTACACAAAGCTGAACATACTTTGCAAAGTGGGTACTGGTCCCAGTTAGCAGCAGGTTAGTGGTGAGGTGGTCAGCCTCCAGCTGGAAGCGGGTCAGTTTGAGGAAACAGCAGCGCAGTAATGTAAATGTTTCTGCTCTGTTGCCAGCCAGATTAAAGAAAGCTGCTCCACACCCTGCTGCACACATGTTTGTACTTCTGTGATTGTGAGGACCTTCTGAGGCCTTTCACGGCCCCCTAACCTAAACCTCTTTTTAACCTGAACCCTTAAACTAAATCCAAACCCACAAACGGGCCTTTAAGAGTTTGTCCTCACAACACAGAAGGGTCCTTAAAAAGTCAATAAATACATAGGTCCCCACAAAGATAGCTGTGCAAGTACCCACACACAGGCGGTGAGGAGAAATCCTGTCTTTCAGATAATTTTAGGGTTTGGTTTTCATGGTAAAGTAACTTAAATCACTTTCAGCTTTTTCTAAACTTTTCAACTGGAGCCAGTTATAGCAGCATCATGGCCCTTTTCCTTCTGTCAACACTTCCTTTGATTTAAAGCTGCTTTGGCCACAAATACATACATGCTCATATACAGAGTGTTTCTCACATGATACAGAAGATAAATTAAACTGTTAGAGAACAGCATGGCTTTTTGCTGTTTATTTATACCGATTTTAATGGTAAATGGCCAAATTGGTCAAACTTAGAACTGTTATTGTCAATGCACAATGAAATTAGGTAAAAAGCTGTAAGATGAGTATTTAAAGAGTTTAGTAATAAAGTAACAAGAATGAAAACAATCCACATTAAAAGTGACTAATAGATGTAGAAGAATCATAAATTTTATTGGGTAAAAAACAGCTGCTGCGTTCACATGGCTACTGTTATGGTAAATGGCCTGTATTTGTATAGCGCTTCACTAGTCCCTAAGGACTTCAAAGCACTTTACACAACCTGTCATCCACCCATCGGTGATGGCAGCTACATTGTAGCTACAGCCACCCTGGGGCGCACTGACAGAGGCGAGGCTGCCGGACACTGGCGCCACTGGGCCCTCTGACCACCACCAGTAGGCAACAGGTGAAGCGTCTCACCCAAGGACACAACGACCGAGACTGTCGGAGCCGGGGCTCGAACCAGCAACCTTCCGATTACAAGGCAAATTGTCAACTCTTGAGCCACGACCGCCCCAGAGAATTTAAACTATCTAATCAACCAGTCATTTGAAATCAAGTCTATGACCACCATCTAAATATTTTATACACAATACAACACGAGCCTGAGGTTAGTTTGATTTGTTCATAACTACAAAAGTAAAACATCCCAAAATAATAAATATAGTACAACTCATAACAACTCACAGCTGACCTCTAGTGGTCACATGAGTCAGCAGCCAAAATATCAGCGTATATATATTAATATGATAGACAAACATGGAAGTAAACATAAAAGCTGCATATCAGGTAATGCTAGCTAGCTCAGATACTTGCTAATAAGTAACATCCAGTCAGAATCCCTAACTTTCTCTTACTGGATTGGTCTGTTACTACAGTGACCTCACAGCAGCTGTATTATTGGTCTGATGATGTCATTAAAATGCTCCGAAAGGCTCCAACAGCACAAACACGGTCCAAAGGTCCAGTTCAGGTGATGCTAGCAGACAGCTAGCAGCTACAGCCACCTGCGTCACCATCCACCTGTCAGTCATAGAGGCCACGCCCCTAATAATGCAAACCTTAAACCTTTTACAGGTGACCTATACAACCCACCACAAATATACCTACAGAGACCGAACAGTTTATATCGAGCTGTAAAAGTGTTTATTACTGCTGTAAAGTTTTAACATGGGAGTCTATGGGGACCGACTCGCTGCTGCCCCCGGTGGAAACTGGAGGAACTGCAAGTTTTGGCTCTGGTAATTGCTGAGTGCTTAGTTAGTACTTTATTACAATTAGTTTTAACATTTTTTTCCACGTGATATGAAAGACAAAAGAATACGTGGATGTTAAACACATTAAAGGAAAGTTTCAAAGTAAATCTCCATTTGTAATCAGATTACATCTGAAACATGCATGCTGTATGATTTCATACATGTGAAACATTTTTAAATATAAAAAACAAATATCAGGTAAGGTCAGGTTTCATGTGTGGATGAGTTTTATGCCTCTGTCGTTATTCCTGAAACATCTGTAAGACTGGGTCACGGTACCTTTCTCTTTGTCCATGTCGGTCGTCTCAGTGTCTGCTGATCCTCAGGCTCATATCTCTGCTGAAGAATCCAACATCAAACGGCAAACAGATTTCCTCCTGTTTCCTCCTCCCTGAACTCCCTCTATCTGCTCTGTGAGAAGCAGTTTGAGTTCTGCCAGGCGAGTCTGTCTGAACGCGTCTGTGACCTCAGCACAGGAGGGAGGAGAGAGAGGGCGGGCCAGCGCTCTCATTATGCACGGGCATGCACAAAAACACAGAGAAACCTTAAATACAAAGTCACTTTAACAATGTGCCCACTGTTATCATCCAGTACACAAACACATTTAGAAAATACACAAGAAGAAAAATATCTGCTAATATTCTGGCTTTAAGGGTTTCTTCAGTGATGGTCCACAAACTAAAGTAATAATAATAATAATAATAATAATAATAATAATAATAATAATAATAATAATAATAATAATAATAATAATAATAATAATTCCACAGCTATCAGAAAATCGAGGGAGAGCAGCTGGATTACAAAATTACTCAGGCCTCTTTTTATTTAGAAATATAAGTTATTCTTCTACTTGAGAATATCCTGTAATTTACTTGTATTAAACCAAGTTTATGTTTTCAATAAATATAATGTATGTTTTCATTTGTCCAACTGTATTGACAAAATCCATCCTCTGCTGCTTCCGCTTGTCAGGGTCGCGGGGGTGGTAGAGCCTATCCCAGCTGTTGTGGGCCGAGAGGCAGGACACAAACTGGAGTGGACACCAGTCTGTCACGGGGATAACACAAAGAGAAAGACGACCATTCACACCTATGGGCAATTTAGTGTTTCCACCTGACCCCACTAACTCCATGTCTTTGGAATGTGGGAGGAAGCCGGAGTTCCTGGACAGAACATGCAAACTCCACACAAAAAGACCGCGGCCTGATGGTGGAGCCTAACTCAGGACCTTCTTGCAACATTAGAAGCTCATTTTATTCAGTCAAACATTATAAAAATAACAACATATGACCTCTGTGAACCCCATTAGGAGTTAAAGGGTAAAGGAACCCTTCTGTTTCTGACTTCAAACCTGCAGACAATCGTCACATTTTTCAGTGTTTTTCATTGTCACAGTAATTTGGTAACATATATCTATAGAAACAAGAGCTTCTGTTAACTAATTTGGGTCACTTATTTAAAAAAAAAAAGAAAAAGAAAAATGTAAATAAATAAAGTTACAAACGGGACGGTTGGGTGTGTCTAAATCCCCTTCTCGTCCGCTGGGCGGCAGTAGGAAGCTGTAAGTCTCGCGATACTACCTCTTTTCTCCTTGATGAGGAAGAGTCGCGGAAGAGGTAGAAGATTTTCCTGACGGCTCAGCAAGCGACCCGTCAAGTTAGATAAAACTACCCGGCGAACCAGCGTTTTAAGCAGCTTTACAGGTCGGATAGACACCCGGACTGAAGGTAAAACACAGCGACGTGTAACGCCGCCTGTGTGATTGGTTTATTATTCGGTTGTTTTTACTGTAAAAGCTTCAGAAAGTGACCTCCTGCCGTTAGCGTTTAGCTGTTAGCAAGGCGTAGACAGCAGTGCAGCTGTTAGCCACTTAGCTCCAGGAGTGGAGCTCCAGGAGGGCTCGGGGGACTCCTCGGGGGGTACCTGTGGTTGAGCCGTCAGCGTTTCATACGTGTGATGAGGATGAAAGCTTCCTCTCCGCAGGGCTGTCACGGTGTTTAAAGCTAACGCTGGGCTCGGCGTTAGCTTCTGCTAGCTCAGCCGGCTGCTTCCTTCTCTGAGCTGTTTGCGTCTCACTCGGTGTGTTTGGAGGCTCCGACCGAGCTCAGAGGATCACTGTGACCGGGCTCAGACCGAGGGTGGAGCCCCGTGTTTGAGCTCAGGTTCTCGGTTTAAACCAAACACATTCTTTGTTTTCTCTCCGCAGGATCACGATGACAGCCGCACCTTACAACTACTCCTACATCTTCAAATACATCATCATCGGTGAGTGACCCGAGCTCCAGCTCCTGTGTTTACTCCCGCAGCTCTGCCAGAGCAGCTTTGCATGAGTCCGTTTATAATAACCGTTCTGTATCCGTGACCGCTGCCGCTCCTCCTTCAATTAAAGCCCGGTCTCTTCTGATCGGAGGCCTCCGGAAGCTTGCAGAAGTGCAGAACCTGGCGCTGGTAAATGTGGAGTGTCTGCAGCGGGTGCAGATATTAGATAAAGACGATGTTGAGCTGTGACTCATGCAGCGCTGCTCTGGTAAAGTCCAGGAGTGAAACTCTGAACGGTGAATGAGCAGAAACACTTCAATCACGGGGAGAAAAACGCTTCATCCGGGTGTTTCCTGATCACTGTCACGCCTTGGTGGCCGACCTCACCTGTGTTTGTCTGTCTGCAGGTGATATGGGAGTCGGGAAGTCGTGTCTGCTGCATCAGTTCACAGAGAAGAAGTGTGAGTGCTGCTTTTCTTATTCTCCTTGTTTACTGAAGTTTAAGAATAGAATAGAATAGAATAGAATAGGCTTTTATTGTTGTTATACATGTATGATGAAATTGTGAGTTATGGATATTTAAAATTTACCACCACTGTTTGGGTATGACGGGGCAAAGTGGAACAGCCTGTGTTTCTAGGTCTTTTATTTTGAAAGGCAAGCAGCGGAAAATCAGTTCAGGCTGACTTTTAGTCTTTTTTATAATAATGTCAAGTTTGTTGATTAGTCTTAGCTAATCGGCTCTAGTTTATCATATAAATATCTTAATAATGATCAAGTGTCAAGTTCATAAATATCGATTTATTTTTTCTTCATTTTGATGTAACCGTAACTTTGGAAACATTTAACAGGATTTCTTTGAATTGATGAACAATGTAAATAGATGAGCTTTTAGCATTCAGTTTGTTATGCTGGGAAAAAAACAAAAAGCGACTCATGAAATTCATTCTGATAACAGATTTCGTGTGTTTGTCCCTGAGACAGCGACAAACATTTTTACCTTTACTTACCTGTTGGTGACCACTGCCTGTCCAATTCCTGTGTGTGTGTGTGTGTGTGTGTGTGTGTGTGTGTGTGTGTATGTGTGTGTGTGTGTGTGTGTGCGCTGCAGTCATGGCAGACTGTCCTCACACCATCGGGGTGGAGTTCGGGACGAGGATCATGGAGGTCCACGGGCAGAAGGTGAAGCTGCAGATCTGGGACACGGCGGGTCAGGAGCGGTTCAGGGCCGTCACCAGGTCCTACTACAGGGGGGCCGCCGGGGCCCTCATGGTCTACGACATCACCAGGTACCTAGGCAGGCGAGGGTGGATGGAGGAGGAGAAATCTGTGTCCTGTTTACTTAAAGGGACAGTTCACCATAAATGTGAAACTCTGGTTGCTCCGTCCTGTCGAGCTGCTAATTCAGCACTTTGTTGTTTGTGATCACAAACTGATAAAAAGACAAAAACCAACAAAGAAATCAGATATGCAGTGAAGATCATTTCATACAAAACAAAACATGCATGAAATGAATGTGAGTTTCTGTCCAAGCAGAAAAAGAACCGTTAGATGAATAATAAATGATGAATGTGAAGTCATGTTAGATTCAATACATCAGTTAAAACAAACAAAGTAAACTGATAAAAATGGAAGTGATCCACAGACGCTCAGGTGAGCGGCTTCACGTTGGAACTATTTTCTTTCTACAGTCTACATTCGCCAGTTATATCACTGCAGGAGGAAGTGAGCACTGAGGCATGAGGAACTGAGCATTATCTCTGTGCTCAGCTTTTTTTGTTTTGGTGGATCTGAAACATCCTTGAAAGAGTAGTTGTCAAACAGCTAACAGATCATCTGCAGAGGAATGGTTTATTTGAAGAGTTTCAGTCAGGTTTCAGAGTTCATCACAGCACAGAAACAGCTTTATTGAAGGTTACAAATGATCTTCTTATGGCCTCTGACAGTGGACTCATCTCTGTGCTTGTCCTTCTTGACCTCAGTGCAGCATTCGATACTGTTGACCATAATATCCTATTAGAGCGATTAGAACATGCTGTAGGTATTACAGGTACTGTGCTGCAGTGGTTTGTATCATATCTATCTAATAGACTCCAGTTTGTGCATGTAAATGGAGAGTCCTCTTCACACACTGAGGTTAATTATGGAGTTCCACAGGGTTCAGTGCTAGGACCAATTCTGTTTACATTATACATGCTTCCCCTAGGCAGCATCATTAGAAGACATAGCATACATTTACACTGCTATGCAGATGACACCCAGCTCTATCTGTGCATGTATTTAAAAGTAGAATGGGAGGGAGAGCCTTCAGTTTTCAGGCCCCTCTTCTGTGGAACCAGCTTCCCGTTTGGATTCAGGAGACAGACACTATCTCTACTTTCAAGATCAGGCTTCAAACTTTCCTCTTTGCTAAAGCATATAGTTAGGGCTGGACCAGGTGACCCTGAATCCTCCCTTAGTTATGCTGCAATAGACGTAGGCTGCTGGGGGATTCCCATGATGCACTGGGTGTTTCTTCTTCACTCACTATGTATTAACAGACCTCTCTGCATTGAATCATATCTGTTATTAACCTCTGTCTCTCTTCCACAGCATGTCTTTATCCTGTCTTCCTTCTCTCTCCCCAACCAATCACAGCAGATGGCCCCGCCCCTCCCTGAGCCTGGTTCTGCTGGAGGTTTCTTCCTGTTAAAAGGGAGTTTTTCCTTCCCACTGTCACCAAAGTGCTCATAGGAGGTCATATGATTGTTGGGTTTTTCTCTGTATGTGTTATTGCAGGGTCGACCTTGAAACATTAATTGCCCTGAAGCCACTTTTGTTGTGTTTTGTGCTGTAATAACAGTGAATGTGGACGTGAGAAAAGTTCCTGCAAAGTTCCAAATTGAGATCAATTTTCTGTGGATCACACTCGTGTGTGATGCAGGGTGTAGACGGTCCCTTTGAAAGCACTCAGAGTAGTGTCATGTTTCATGTGATGAGGTTGTTGATGGAGGCCTCCACCCACTCTTGGCTGATGGTGGGCGGTAATATTTAAATCTTAGAGACTTGAAAGCAGCAGGTCGACCAAGAACCGGTTCCTTTGTAGGATTCTCGTCCAAACTAAATATTTGCCAGGCTGTGACTCTGATGGCGCCTGACGGTCGACGCTGCTGTGGACTAAATGTCAGACAAACGTTCAGAGTGTTGACTTTGTTGTTTTTGTGTGTTCAGGAGAAGCACCTACAATCACCTGAGCAGCTGGCTGACGGACGCCAGGAACCTGACCAACCCAAACACGGTGAGTGCGCCCACGCAGACTTCTGTGGCGACTCTTAAATCTTCTTTTCAGGCAGGAGAGAGAATGATTTCAAAATGGAGTCTGAAGGTTAAAGTGACCCGGAGCTGCGGCCCAGCACAGTCGTGCAGACTTGTCTGGACCGCAGCTACGAGTAAACAGTTATTACATCCCTGCTCACGTTTATGGCGGTAACGCCGAGCAGGTAACAAACAGCTGTTAAGCTGCTGTGCACAAAACATCCTTTAACCTGTGACGCGCTGAAGAGTCGCCGCTCAGTCTGCGTGTCTCCGTGTCGTAGGTGATTATTCTGATCGGCAACAAGGCCGACCTGGAGGCTCAGCGAGACGTGACGTACGAGGAGGCCAAACAGTTTGCCGAGGAGAACGGTGAGACGCTCGCACGATCAGATAAACGCTCAGCAGCAGACGGAGACTCGCTGATTTCGCTGATTTCTGCTTCCTGTTTCTCAGGTTTGCTGTTTCTGGAGGCCAGCGCCAAGACGTAAGTGCAGCGTGTTAGAGGCAGCTCGATGGTTATGATTCATTCAGAAACCCGTTCACTGAACGGTGACGTGCATGAACGTGTTTTTGGGTCTTTGTGATGACTGAGTCACGATGTTTTAATAAGTCCTGACGCGTTCGGCTTCTGCTTCTCCTGCAGAGGCGAGAACGTGGAGGAGGCCTTCCTGGAGGCAGCGAAGAGGATCTACCAGAACATTCAAGATGGCAGCCTGGACCTGAACGCCGCCGAGTCGGGAGTCCAGCACAAACCTTCGACGCTGCAGGGGGGACGCCCCAACGCCGACAACCAGCCAGCAAAGGAAGGCTGCAGCTGTTAACCTTGAACAGAAAGTACGACACACGGACTCCGCCGGGCACTAACACTCACACCCAGAACCAGTCCACACTCATCATCGGCGCTGTCCACCCGCCGTTTTCTAATCCAAAGCAAGATTCAGCAACCCTCCATCCGCTCGAGACTTTACCAACTCTGACCCGATCCTGAAAACCAAATCTAGAAGCACATCTCTGCAGCGTGAACCGGCTCAGAAAGGCTCCCAGATCAGGACCAACCGAGGCGGCGACCTCATCCAAAACCAGTCTGAGCACAGCGTCAATCTGGCCTGAACCACAACGCTTTCATCTCAAACCAGAGCACTCCCCCAAACTGGGCGCTCTCCCCACCGCGTCTCCATCGAGGATGCTTCAGCTCACGTGCATTAAAAACCTCCTGCAGACTCGATCAGGATCATGAGTACGCCACGTTTGCTTCCTTATCAACAAACCAATCGGCGCCATCGATCAGACCGACCCAGACAAACGGCCGCAGCAGGACGTGACGGTGAACGCTGGCGATCACGGAGGACTCCTGTCAGTCAGCTATGGCGTGCGGCGTGGACTGAGTCCAGAGTAGGGTCGACTGATTCCGACTAAAGTGAAGGTTTCACAGGTTTAGCATCTTTCCTTTTTTCACCCACAAGTAAAACGTTTAAATTCAGACAAACAAAAACCAAATTGGGACAAAATGAAATTCAACATAAGCAGACTCGTCCAGGTTCCCAATTCTGACTTACGTTCAAACTCCACCCCTCGGTTCGCTCTGCCCGGATATCTCGGCTCACCTGGGATGTTCAGCTGAAACGTTGTGAGCTTGTAGACAGAACCGGAGCGCAGGCCAGCGGACGTTTGTCACCTTCAGGACCAAAGACGGCACCTCAGCACCGTGAAGCTGGAAACTGACTGAAGGAGCCTCTGAGCTCCTGCAGAAATCCACCTCTGTTATTTTAGGAAGCAGAAGCTGAGAGAGCAAAGAGAAAGGAGCTCCTGAAGATCGAGTCGTGACGGCGTTTTAGCTTTTATTGGCTCTTTCTGTCTGCACGACGCCAGTACAGCTGCCAGGTTTTTCACCACTGCTGTGTAGCATGAAAGTCATTTGAATGCATCGTCTGAATGCATAAAAATGACTAAGTTCCCTTCTCCCAGCTCCAAGGGAGGAAAACAGTGACAGGAAAGAGGTCGGAAGGTCGGTTAGAAACCATCGAATGAGACGGTCTGCGCCTGCAGCTCCACCCACACAGCCACCCTTTCCCTTTATGAAGTCTGGAACTGATGTGAGTCTCGGTCGCTCTGTGAGGGATGAAGAAGCCGAGCGTCTCTCCGGCCTCGCTGGATCAGTTCAGGATGGATTTTTATTAAATGCCTTTATTATTTTCTTGTTTCTGTTTTTGGTTTAACCAAATAAATACAGGATGTTCCCACAGCTCCCCCTTGTGGCCATTGTGTTTGCATTGTTGAGCCAGGATTGCACTTTATCACTGTGCTTTCTCTGGTTTCCGCCGCGCTGCTGTGGAGACGTCACTGCTTCAAACGTCACGTAGACGCCAGCGAGCGTCTGAGGGAGAATTTGCTTTGTGATGATGATGCCTTCATGGTTTCTGGATCTACTGTTTTCCTCTTTGAAAAATCATTCCTGCACTAAAAGCTTCCCAAAGCTCCGAGTGAAGCTCTGCCAGATTTCATTTCACACTTTTAAACCACCAAAGTCTGTGAGCAGTAATGGGAGGGGAGCAGCGTTTTCATTTAGTTTTAAAATGGATCAGTTAACCTGAAATTAGTCTACCTGCATTTCTGCTTATTTACACTAAAATTAACAAAATACCCGAGAAACGTTTCCTTTGAGTCCCAGAAGTGACAAAACCCGGAGATGGAGTTGAAGGTCCATAAGCCATTAAAAGTTTCACCACCAGGGGGGAGTGTTTCACCAGCAGGTGTGCTGCTGTTTAACCTTAAACCAGGCGTGGACGATGGCTCCATCCTGTGGTAAAAAGTGGTATTACACACAGTACGGCTGGCTGAGCTGGAGTCTCTTCAACATGAAGGTTTTTGCACATTTTATTAAAATTTAAAATTTTGGAACTTTTTGACAGAAATTAACAAAAAGGATCTTTGATCGTTCCTGAAATGATTACACTAATGTTTTAATTACCTTTACTGCATG
Source organism: Neolamprologus multifasciatus (assembly GCF_963576455.1). Taxonomy (NCBI): domain Eukaryota; kingdom Metazoa; phylum Chordata; class Actinopteri; order Cichliformes; family Cichlidae; genus Neolamprologus; species Neolamprologus multifasciatus. The sequence goes on along the minus strand of NC_140450.1, from coordinate 922,979 downwards.
TAAATCACCTGTTGTGTATTTCTACATTCCTACAGTTTTGTTGCACTTTATTTTTTGGGGAAATTGGAAAATATGACGTAAATTTTAAAACCTTCTGAGAATTTTTGTCTGTAGTATTAAAGTGAACGATGACCCAGAAAAAGTCGACTGGTTAAACCAGGAAAACAAAAGAAATGATCAATTATCCAGTTTGTGTAGGTTTAACATGGCGTCACTCAGAGCTCTTAATTGGTGAATTTTGTCGCCTCCGGGGGCGCCGTATGGTCATCGTGTCACTGCTCGCGCCGAGGTCACGTTATACGTAGTAAAAACGTCAACCTCAGCATCTGGGTGTGACGCGTCCACATCTGTCTGAACGGGGCACGATCATGTGACTTTACCCTCTGCTGTCGTCTGATTGGTGGACAGCAGCGCGCTCCAACTATGAGTGATTTAACAATAAAACCTTTATGCGGTGAAAACAAACACGAAGCGTTTCAGGCGTCCTGTGTTTGTTTTTTTCCTGATCGACCCCAAAATAAAGAAAACCCTGAAAGTTTGTTTTTACTCTGCAGTGACCAAAAAGTCTGAGGCGTCGCCAGGACGGCGCCTTCAGCTTCCCTCGCCAAAGCGCTCAGCATCCAAAACTATTACACAGACTTCTGATGCAAAATGGGAAAACGTTTATGGAATGGCCTCGGTCGTTACGCTGTTCAGTCTTAATTTCTATTAATGAGAAGACGATGCAGCGAAATCAGGTTAAACTACAGCTGACGTCCTTTTATTTCTCCGTGTCTGATCAGCCTGAGGGAGGCGCTGCTGTTTGGCTGAAGCATGTGCAACTATAACAGTGAGGTGGAGATCAGGTGATGGAGTCGCTGTTTTTCTGTCTGTTCATTTTTCAGAAATCTGCTAAAATTAAAAAAGCTTTTTCTGATTTTGATTGTTTGCAATGATTCTGTTCAGCTGAAGCTGTTTGTCCAACTGTGGAGACGCAGTTCTTTGTAAATAAACTATATATATGCTGTATATACGCCGATGACTCACTGCTCTTGTGTTCAACTGTAATTCTTCTGTCTGCCTGCAGAGGGCAGTGCTTCGGACTTTTCTCAGTTAACATTAAATTCACTTCCAACTAAAATTCTCTGCATTCAAAGTTGACATTTTTTCCATATTTTTATTTCAAACATAAAAATGTTTACAGGGTTAGAAAAAACATTCGCGTCCGTCTCCTCTCCGTTAGCGCGGCGAGCAGAAAAGTCGTCGTTCGCGTCACTGTGGGTGCTTCCTCACGTAATATTCTGTTTTCGGCTCCACTTCCTGCTCATGTTTAAAGTGAAAGCAGCAGTCATGTGATCACACGCGCAGCGAGTCATGGATTCGTCTTTAAAGTGTGAAACGGGAAAATTCATTCTGATCAGGCTGTTTGATTATCAAGGCCAATTAATCAATATTGTGATCAGCTGCGGGCCTATCAGTGTCTTTCTGTGCTGGTCACATGACTTCCAGCCGAGCGAGACTTTAAACATGTCGGACAATCCCCTCAGCTATGTAATGTTGCCGTGGTAACACACGGTGAGGGAGCGAGGGGGGCGTGTCCTCGGCAGTCAGAGTTTGCGTCGAGGCCACAGCGTCACTACGTGGCTCTGCTCTTGGAGGCGGGCTCTGTCTCCTGCTCGTACTCGATCTCCACGTACGCTCGCTTCTTTCCTCGCCGCCCGAGCCGTTTGCCGGAGATTTGCCTTTAGACCGCGAAGCCTTCGTCTGCACCTCCATCTCCTCTTCTTCCTCCTCGCTGGACGCGGTCCTGCTCCTCATCGCTGCTCGTCTTCAGCTCGTTCATGTCCTGCAAGGAGGAAGTCCAGTTAGTGTAACAGTCAAACAATCGCATTTAAAGATCACGCCAGCAGAGCGGCGACCGACGTCTGAAAGGACAAAACTGCGTTAACGCGTCTCTGGATTCTGACTTCCTGCTCCTCTCCGACTCAACTTCCTGTTTAATTCAGTCCGACCTGAAAGCAGTTCATCAGACTTCAGTCGCCCCCTGCTGGTCACTAGAGAGAAGACTTACCTCGAAGTCGCTCAGGTCGCTCTCCTCCACTTCTTCTTCTGCTACGAACTCTCTCTGCCCGACGTCCTGCACACACACACACACACGACATCCTTTCAGAATAAAGTTTTACAAACATTGTTCAGCAGCTGGTGTAGTAACAGCTGCCTCAATCACCTCGTCGTCGTCCTCCTCCTCCTCCTCTTCCTCCTCAGACTCGCTCTCCTGGTCCTGCTGCTCCAGCGCTCGGTCGAAGGCGTGCACGGGGAAGTTGTAGATGTCTCCGTACTGAAACACAAACATAGACCGTGAGTTAAACCGCACGATCGTCCTTGGCGTGCGAGCAAGCCGGTCGCGATTGGCGTCGTACCGTTCCTGTTTAAGTCGCTCCAGCAGCTCCTTCTCGATGGCGTTATCCAGCTGAGCCGCAATCAGAGCCTTCTCCTAAAAAAACACCAACAAAGAAGAGACGGCCGTCAGAGCTCCTGTTTTTTCTTAAGATGGAACATTTCCTCAGCTTTGGTCATTTTCTGTGTTCTGCTCAAACAGAAGGAACAAGGAACGCTGGGATATCGTCGGCAGGTCAAAGGTCACGATGAGATGAACTACAGAGGAATGAGCAGTGCTTCTGCTTTTGGTAACTTTTAGCAAATGTTTGCATCATTTTATTTTATAAAGTTCAGACAAAAGGAAAAAATCCTGAATCCTCTAAACAGGAGCTGCCAGCAGCTTTTAAGGTGGACCGTCCAGATTCTGCGAATCAGTCATTCCGCCTTAAATATCAGTTCGACGGCTGTTCCTCTTCAAAGCGAGGGAAGAATTCCAGCCGGACTTTATTCAACGTGAACGTTCCCACTCTGGAAAACTGAAACTTGGCTCCTAATTTGTAAGGAAAATGTGACCTACGACCTCTCGTAGTCTGACTGCAGCTCTGTTAGGTGGTCAAACGCCACCTTTGGGTGTGGTTAAAAGTCTCACCTCCTTCCTCCTCTCTCTGGTCTCCACCTTCCTGCTGAGAGGAACCAGCTTCCTCCTGAAACACAGACAAGCAGGATGAACGCGGCGGGACTACACACCAGCTTCCTACTCGCAGTACTCGCAGTACTTTGTGTACTGCAGTACGGTCTGAGTACTCACTGCCTTTTGAGGACCAGCTTGCGCATGCGGATCAGGTACTGGGTGATTTTAGTGAACCTCTGTTTGCATTTGTGTCGGATGAATCGAGGCCAGTAGATCAAGTTCTCATCGATCTGTTCCAGAGCCTTCTCATAGTTCTTACTGAGCTTCACCTGCGCACACACACACAGACACACACACACAGACACACACACACAGACACACACACACACAGACACACACAGACGCGCACACACACACACAGACACACACACACAGTTTTTGTCGTGAGTTAAAATCTTGTAAACTGAAGTTAACGTCTTTTACACCAGATTCTTTAAACCGTGTCGAGAACGTCGGGCCATCGTCAGGAGACGCGACGTCTCCGTGTCTGGTGATCCGAGTGACATAATCCCACTTTAGCCGCTCACCTTCTCCCACATCCTGGCAGGAAAAGCCGCCCCTCTCGATGACCTTCATGTAGAGGAAGCACTGACCTGAAACACAAATGTTCCTCGTGTTACTCCCAAGACCTGCTGACCTGAGATCTGCCGGTCAAGCTGATGAGAGCGAGCGAGGACTCACCTTTCTCCTCCCTGATGGTAGCGTACTGGCTGTTGGCGAGCGGGCAGGACGCGCGGTTGCACAGACCCGTGACGTTGTACTCATTCCGGCAGAAGTTCTGACTCTTGGTCCTGGACAGAGAAACGAAGACGTGACACGGCTCAGAGCTCGTCAATAACACGAGTCGATAAATCCAAGCCGAGCGTGACTTACTTCACTTTGAAGGAGCAGAACTGCGTGTTTCCAATGATGTCCCAGATCACCTGCAGGGGGCGATCACACACATCCCGTCATCCTTACACTGATGCACATCACTGCTGCCTCAGTTTCTTTTTATGATTTTATTTAATTATTCGTCACTGAACTTTGAGAGACTTCACCATTAGACTTACTATTTATTTCATTTTGTCGTGTGAATAATTTATTTTAGCACTTTTCTGCTTACTATTTTAGTGTTGCGTGCTGAGCTTTTGTTAAGTCTGACTACAGTTCGTCTTTTTCCTCCATGTGGAGCCTGATGGTCTTTACGACACACGGAGAAGAGAATGATGGGTAACTGTGGCCGAAGTGAGGTCCACGCAGGTTTGTGACTGACTCCGCTTTGCTTCATGATGTAGAGATCGGAGTGTTTGCTGGAAAACTAAAAAACTTTAAAACTGATTTTATTTAATGGAATTTGGCGTGACCGGAAGATCCGGCTAGTATTTAGCCTGGTGATGTGTTTAAACGCGTATTTTATCTCCGGATAAATGAGTACAGTTCAGCTCATGGTTCCTTTAAACTCAGGAGCTCTCACCGGCCAGCTAGCGTTAGCACGCAGAGCTAACAGCGCTTCTCAGCGGCTTTAAAAGCGCTTGTGACACTTACGTCGTCGTGCTGCATTTCCGGGTCCTCTCAGAGCGGGTCGTCTCGTCAGATATAATAAACTTAAATAAGTTCCGATCACGGCGTGAGGCTTTTTCAGCAGACCTGGAACCACATGGACGATCAGGGCGACACCATCTGTGTTTGGACAGAAATCGCATCCGGAGTGACGTCACCCGGAAGAAACATCGCGAGACTTCGAGATGTAACGTGTGTTGTAGATGTTATTATTACTTAGCGCGTGATTGGGCTGCTGCTGAATAAAGATGATTGAATAGAGATTAAAAGCGGAAAGCACTGGAAACAGAGAAGCCTCCATCAGCATGCACCCGGCCAGGTGGAGAATTTCATCTACACCTCCCATCTCCCGTACAACCACAACTAGAAGTTCCACTCATGACAGGAAACACTTAAACACATCACCGAGACGTTACTGGTGGAGCTCAGCTTGACTTCAACATTTAGGTGGAGGTCGCAGCAGGCCTGCTGTGTGCTGAGTTCACTGACCCACTTCTGCACTCAAACAAAATGACTCCTGTTTCTCTGTGAACCCTAAAGCAGATGTTTTTGCTCTGTGGTGCATTCAGGTTCACATGATTGTGGTTTAAAGAGTTGTTGTGTAGCCTGTAAAGGTGTTTGTAAGTAAAGACCACCAGACTGGGACGTGACACCTAACCCACCACCCACTCCGAGTCTGTGGCTGAGCTGTCATTCAAAAACATTGACTGGGATTCTGTTTATGTGTATTTATCATTAAATAACTGAGACAAAACTACAGCACCGACAGTAAAAAGCATGTTTACAACTAAAGAAAGTGTCACAACTCAGAAAACTACACTATTACTACAAACATGTTCAAGTACAGAACCTGAGATAGAACTGTGTAGAGTAGAACATCATTGCAGGCGCATCCTGATCAGCAATAACATGGAACATTGACTAATGTTCCGCATCTCACAAATACTTCTTGTCAAGGTCAGACGGGCTGAGGCGCATGCGTAACAAGAAGGCTGCACCTTACACGGATAGTCCGTGAACGCACCAATCATCATACTTCTTGAACAAGAAGGATCATACTACAGCGCACGCGCTCTGAGGCTTTATGGAGCGGCTCCAGCGCTCTGAGTGACGGTGCTCCTCTTCACGCGAGCGTTTCTCTCGACTTCATCAGCTCACTGCGCAAACTCCGACAGCGCGGCACGCAAAAGGTTTTAATGTTTCTGAGCGGAGAAACGTGAGAACAGCACGGGTTTCTGGTCTGACGGGAGCGATGCATTCTGGGAAACACCGCGGTTCAAATCAGCTCTGCAGCGACCCCAGCGCTCTGGAGGGGAGCTGCAACATAAAAACACAAGACTGAAGTTTAATGTCATAGACACCGCAAAACACAAATGGTTACGCTGAGCAATCAAATTGTTACTTTGCGAGTTCCCGTCAAACAACTAAATAAACAACTAACTAATATAAAGAATAAATGTAGCACTTATGTGTTTATGTGCACAAGGGTGTAGCTAAAATTAGTAGTTATGCAACACAGTGTTAAGATATTCAGAATGTGCAAATATTAAAACTGTTTATGTTGTATGAAGTTGTGTTATATTGTATATAAAAGTTCACAGTTGCAAATTTACAGGTCTGGTTATTGATAGACAATCACAGTTCGACAGTCAGTGATTCAGTAGCCTGATGGCCTGTGGGTTGTCCTGACTTTCACACTCCTGTAGCGTCTGCCAGATGGCAGGAGTGTGAACAGTGTGTGCTGTGGGTGCGTCCCTGTCCTGAGTGGGGCTGTTCTCGTACCACACTGATGGAGTTTGTCAGGATACTCTCAACTGTTCATCTGTAAACATTGCTGAGAAGTTTGGAGGTTAATCCTAATTTTCTCAGCTTCCTCAGGAAGAAGAGTCGTTGTTGAGCCTTCTTGATGATCTGCTGTGGTTATGGGTCCAGGTGAGATCCTCACTGATGTGGGTGCAGAGGAATTTGAAGGTCTTCACCCTCTGGACGTTTTAGTGCACAGGCATATTAACAAATCAGACACAGAAAAGAGGAACTGAGTAGAAGAAGTTTGTTTGTAATGGAACTGTGTGTGACGTCTGAAGTAGAGATGGACCGATCCGATATTACGTATCAGTATCGGTCCGATACTGACCCAAATTACTGGATCGGATATCGGTGAGAAATAAAAAATGTAATCCGATCCATTAAATATCAAAAAAGCACCTCACAAAACTTGCTACACGGCGTAACTCGGCTCATAACCGTAGCACGTAGCAGCAGTATGCATCACGTGATAGAGCGGCTGTGTGTATTTGTAGCCTCAAACCAGCATTTCATCTATGAGGAAGTTTTCCCAGAGAGAAGTAAAGCAAGTGTGTAAGTTCATCTCTGAATGTTTGTAAAGCGTTACCACGTTAAGCTTAACAACAGATATATGGAGCGACTGCCTCTCTCTCTCTCTCCTGCTGCTACTTCAATCATGAAACTGCTTAATGATCAGCTGATCGGCTTTTCTGTCGCGAGTCCGTCTCTCTTCTTAGTTTTTGTCTCACTTCTCACCAGAAAGAGGAAACCAGCGGCTGAACAACAGCAGCACTATTAAGCTTGATAATCTGTTGTTAGAATTTATTTAATATTATTTCTACACCAGGATCTTTTTCTACAGCTGACGTAACTGTGCAGGGGCGGATCTAGCAAAGTTTAGCCAGGGGGGCCGATAGGGCATGAACAGGGAAAAGGGGGCACAAAGAAATACTTTTCTTTCTTATTCTCATTTAAAATATCTAGCTTTTAATAAATAATTATCTGAATCTTACACCCAAAGTTTTAATCTGATGTAAAATATATAGAAGTCCATTACTGTATATAGTAACTGTTAAGTCTAATATACCCTAGTAAGCTATAGTACTTTTTCCTTTGGGAAGGTACCATCTGTGCAGTCTGCAATTCTGTTGAAGAAAGATGTTGAATCTATTTAATTATTCTTGAAAAATAATTTATTTCTGTGCATTTTCCCCCTGCATCAAATTAAATTTGATTACATCGATTAAGCATCATGAGCTGGAGGGTGGTTTGTTTGTTTTTTGCTGGGAGTTTGCAACCCTATTAGTTAGGTTGCTTAATATTTCAAATTCAAAATTCAAATTCAAATTTTTTATTTGTCACATACAGTCATACACAGTACGATATGCAGTGAAATGCTTAGACAACTGCTCGTGACCTAAAGAAAAAAAGAAAAGGCTATGAATAAGATAGGAAATAAATATGAAAATTAAAAAGGGTAAATTTAACCAGGAAGGAATAAAATAAAATAAAATATAAAAATTAAGTTAAGAATGAGATAACTGTACAACACAAATTAGAATGAAGGGTAAATTTAACTGGGAAAGAATAAGATAAAATATATAAATTAAAGTTGAAAATAAAATAACTGTACAACAAAATACACAGTATAGAAATATATAAGAATGTATGAGGAAATATAAATATAAATATACACACAATAACAGCAGCTGTACAAGAATTAACTGGAAATTAGGAATATAATGTCCAGTGTTGTGCAATCCACATTATATAGTGTCTTGTGCAGTGCAAATATGCTTAAAGTGGTTTAAGTGATGAAGTGAAAACAATGTCCAGAGTGTCCAGTGTGTGTGTAAGAACTATATGTGTGGGTCAGTCCTGTGTGGTGGTGTGATTGAGAGACCGTATCGCCTGCGGGAAGAAGCTCCTCCTCAGTCTCTCTGTGTTGGTCTTCAGGGAGCGGAATCGCTTTCCTGACCTCAGCAGAGAGAACAGTCTGTTGTTGGGATGGCTGAGGTCCTTCACGATCTTCCTGGCCTTGGTCCAGCACCGCCTGCTGTAGATTGAGTGCAGGTCAGGGAGCTCTGAGCGGATGGTGCGCTCAGCTGAACGCACAACCCTCTGTAGAGCTCGTCTGTCCTGCATGGTGCTGTTCCCGAACCAGGTTAAGATGTTTCCCGTCAGGATGCTCTCTATGGTGCAGGAGTAAAAGTTCCTGAGCACCTTGGGGGGCAGTCGGAAGTCTCTCAAGCGTCTGAGGTGGTAGAGACGCTGACAGGCCTTTTTCACCACGGTGTTGATGTGACAGGACCATGACAGGTCCTGCGTGATGTGAACTCCGAGGTATTTGAAGCTGTCCACTCTCTCCACTGGGCACTCGTTGATGACGGGGGTCTGGTAGTTCCTCTCCTGCTTAGTGCTGAAGTCCACTATCAACTCCTTTGTCTTACTGACGTTTAGAAGGAGGTTGTTCCTCTGGCACCAGTTCTCCAGATTCCTGATCTCCTTCAGGTAGGGCGTCTCGTTGTTGTCAGAGATCAGGCCCACCACGACGGTGTCATCAGCAAACTTGATGATGGTGGTGGAGCTGGTAGTGGCCACACAGTCATATGTGTACAAAGAGTACAGCAGAGGGCTCTGCTAAGTACTCTTTAAAATACCAGATTAGGAAGGATTGAGTAGGTTTAAGTTTATTAGATTGATCAGTGTTGCTGAACTATGACATATTTTGGACGCAGTGTATTTTTTACATACAGGTATAACAGAATAGCTTTAGTGTTGTTATTTATTTAAACTTGAGTATAAACTTATACAAAATGCAGCAAGATATTAAAAAAACGTTTTATCGATTAAAAAACACACTATATCGGATTCATATCGGTATCGGCAGATATCCAAATTCATGATATCGGTATCGCTATCGGACATAAAAAAGTGGTATCGTGCCATCTCTAGTCTGAAGTACAGAAATAACACCATATAAGACACATGTTGAGCGTCAAATGTTAGAGATCCTGTAACTGGTGTTTTGGGCTGTGCAGGTCTCTCTCTTCCGGAAGATGATTGAATAAAATAAATATAAATGTTTTAACACACTGAGTCGGTTTTCTCTGTCTCACGGGGACAAAAGAATCGGGGTTAATAACACATAGTGGGGCGTGCTGGTTTCTCCTCATCCTTGGGTCAACAATCACCTCCTTAGTCTTCTCAACATTTAAGGACAGATTTTCCAGGCACCAGCTGAGCCACCTCTTCACTGCAGGCCGTCTCCTCTCCAACAGTTATCAGCCTAACAATGGTTGTGTTGTCAGCAAACTTAATGATGGAGGTGTTGCTCTGGGAGGGGATGCAGTCATAGGTGAAGAGGGTGTACAGGGGTGGACTGTGCACACAGCCTTGGGGGGTCCCTGGGATCACTATCTTTGTACGTGAGGTACCAACTCTGACTGCCTGTGAGGTGCTTTTCCACCAGTCTGTTTGGGATGACGGTGTTGAATGCTGAGCTGTCGTCTATAAACAGCATTCTGCTGCATTAACGGCGTCCTCGGTAGAGCGATTCTTCCGATATGCAAACCTGCAGAGGGTCGAAAGCTTAGAAATATGGTATCTAACCAGATTCTTCCTCTGGATGGCATTACCTTGGTCTCCAGTAACACTGTGAGGAACCTTGGAGTCATTTTTGACCAGGACATGTCCTTCAACGCACATATTAAACAAATATGTAAGACTGCGTTCTTCCATTTGCGCAACATCTCTAAAATTAGAAATATCCTGTCTCAGAGTGACGCTGAAAAACTAGTTCATGCATTTATTACTTCCAGGCTGGACGACTGTAATTCATTATTATCAGGAAGTCCAAAAAACTCACTGAAAAGCCTTCAGTTAATCCAAAATGCTGCAGCAAGAGTCCTGACAGGGACTAGAAAGAGAGAGCAGATTTCTCCTGTTTTGGCTTCTTGTTAAATCCAGAATTCAAAATCCTGCTCCTCACATACAAGGTCTTAAATAATCAGGCCCCATCTTATCTTAATGACCTTGTAGTACCATATCACCCTATTAGAGCACTTCGCTCTCGCTCTGCAGGCCTACTTGTTGTTCCTAGAGTATTTAAAAGTAGAATGGGAGGCAGAGCCTTCAGTTTTCAGGCCCCTCTTCTGTGGAACCAGCTTCCAGTTTGGATTCAGGAGACAGACACTATCTCTACTTTTAAGATTAGGCTTCAAACCTTCCTTTTTGCTAAAGCATATAGTTAGGGCTGGACCAGGTGACCCTGAATCCTCCCTTAGTTATGCTGCAATAGATGTAGGCTGCCGGGATTCCCATGATGCATTGAGTTTTTCCTTTCCAGTCACCTTTCTCACTCACTATGTGTTAACAGACCTCTCTGTATTGAATCATATCTGTTATTAACCTCTGTCTCTGTCTGTGAAGGTTCTCAGTCATCCAGGTCATCGTAGTCAAAGGAGTTTGCAAAGAAAAGCGTCTGGACTTCTTTAAGTTACTTGAAGACGTTTCACCTTCATCCGAGAGGCTTCTTCAGTTCTAAGGTCAAATGGTGGGAAGTCCCAGATATAAACCTGGTGGA
>NC_140450.1:869435-911818 GCF_963576455.1 Neolamprologus multifasciatus | reverse complement strand
CAAAGAAGAGCATTGCATCATGCCTGCTTTGGCAGCCAACCTTACACTGACAAGATGCATCAAAATAAGCAGAAAGAGCTCTCGACGAGGATGGGATTCGAACCCACGCGTGCACAGCACAATGGATTAGCAGTCCATTGCCTTAACCTCTCGGCCACCTCATCTGCCAGACGCTGGTCTTTGCCAGTAGCATTGGGAATTTACGAGGGATAATGTGTGAGCTGATCGCTGGTGTATGGACGCAGGGAGATTGACTCCAGATCCCCGACGAGGGGCTGCGTAACACTTTGGTAGAAGCCTGGAGTGATGCTGGCTTCTTCTTTGAGCCTGTTCTTCTTGGGGGTTGCCAGAGTGGATCGTCTGCCTCCATCTCACCCTGCCCCTTGCACTCTCCTCTGTCACACCAACCCTCTGCATGTCCTACTTGGCTACGTCTATGAACGTTGTCTTTGGTTTTTCTCTTATTCTCCTGCCCAGCAGCTCCGTATTTAACACCCTTTTCCCAGTATATCTTATATCCCTCCTCTGCACATGTGCAAATCACCTCAGCCTTGCTGGCCTATCGTCTGCAAACGGCTCAACCCCAGCTGTCCCTCGCACATGGTCATTTCGAATCTGTTGCATCCTGGACACTCCCAAGCAAAAGCTTATCATCTTCAACTATGCAGACACAATCTGTGCCACACATCAGAGCAGCTCTCACTACCGTCTTCTAAAGCTTGCCTTTCGCACTTGCTGCTATCCTTGTGTGACAAATCACCCCTGAATTTGCTCTCCACCCACGCCCAATGGATTGGCTACACACTTGGCTTCGCGTCTCCTCGCGGACGTGCAAAAGGGTCCTGGAGAATGCGGGTATCGATCCCGCTGCCTCTCACATGCAAAGCGAGCGCTCTACCATTTGAGCTAATTCCCCATTGAGGATTGAGCACTGCAGCTTCATCGTGCCATACGGAGCTTCAGCTCAGGTGGCTCTAATCACAACACCTCCCTTTCAATGTTTTCTGGGCATGTCAACTACAACAAGACCCTTTGGTGCAATCGTAACTCACACGAGACACTTCTGAGCGATTCAAGTCTGGGTCCTACGCAGTACGCCAGGAGAGTGTCACTGGAAGCCCCTTTCAGCTGCTTCTGGAGAAAAGAGATGTCAGACTGGGCCGGGGGACTCTTTGCTGCCATCGGCCAGTATTGTGAGGGTAAGAGGGGAGACAATCACTTCATATGGTCAAACATTGATGAGGTTTGAAGCCAGCGTTAACCTGATAGTACCTGAAAGGTAGTGAGCGGAGAAGTGCAAATAAACCTGGGGTGTGGAACTCCAGGCCTCGAGGGCCGGTGTCCTGCAGGTTTTAGATATCACCCGGGGTCAACACACCTGAATCAAATGATTAGTTCATTACCAGGCCTCTGGAGAACTTCAAGAAATGTTGAGGAGGTAATTTAGCCATTTGAATCCCCAATGATGGATCAAGAATACATCTGAAACCTGCAGGACACCGGCCCTCGAGGCCTGGAGTTCGACACCTGTGAAATAAAGATTTGCCAAAGGAAGCCACATGCATTCAATTGGGACACTGACTAGCAAAGTGTCAAATGGAGAATGCGGGCATCGATCCCGCTACCTCTCGCATGCTAAGCGAGTGCTCTACCATTTGAGCTAACTCCCCTGTGCCGCATGTGTTACTTATTACAGTCTACACTTTGTCCATACTTGCTGTATGATCAAAATGGGGAAGGGGCACAAATCCTGAAATCTGCAAAGCGCCCAGGATGTGGCTAAGAGACTAAGGTGGCTCGTTGACAATCCACTGTCATGCTAACGTAACTGAATGCCATCAGCCTTAGAGACAGACTGAGGAGACTGGACATCCAAGGGACTGTGGACTAGAGCCACTGCTAATTCACATTGAATGAAGCCAACTGAGGGAGGTGGTTCTAATCAATATGCTTACCGACCTCCTCCCCTTGGTTTTCAGTGTAGGGCAAGTGGGCCATTAGGTATGTTGCTATTCTGGAAGCAGAATTTCTTTCTGCTACTGTATTAGCAGACCGTTCTCTTTAACATGACCTGTGCAACAAGACCACATGGTGAACTAAAGTGAATACTGAGCCAAAGAAGAGCATTGCATCATGCCTGCTTTGGCAGCCAACCTTACACTGACAAGATGCATCAAAATAAGCAGAAAGAGCTCTCGACGAGAATGGGATTCAAACCCACGCGTGCACAGCACAATGGATTAGCAGTCCATCGACTTAACCTCTCGGCCACCTCATCTGCCAGACGCTGGTCTTTGCCAGTAGCATTGGGAATTTACGAGGGATAATGTGTGAGCTGATCGCTGGTGTATGGACGCAGGGAGATTGACTCCAGATCCCCGACGAGGGGCTGCGTAACACTTTGGTAGAAGCCTGGAGTGATGCTGGCTTCTTCTTTGAGCCTGTTCTTCTTGGGGGTTTCCAGAGTGGATCGTCTGCCTCCATCTCGCCCTGCCCCTAGCATTCTCCTCTGTCACACCAACCCTCTGCATGTCCTACTTGGCTACGTCTATGAACGTTGTCTTTGGTTTTTCTCTTATTCTCCTGCCCAGCAGCTCCGTATTTAACACCCTTTTCCCAGTATATATTATATCCCTCCTCTGCACATGTGCAAATCACCTCAGCCTTGCTGGCCTAACGTCGTCTGCAAACTGCTCAACCCCAGCTGTCCCTCGCACATGGTCATTTCGAGTCTGTTCCATCCTGGACACTCCCAAGCAAAAGCTTATCATCTTCAACTATGCAGACACAATCTGTGCCAAACATCAGAGCAGCTCTCACTACCGTCTTCTAAAGCTTGCCTTTCGCACTTGCTGCTATCCTTGTATGACAAATCACCCCTGAATTTGCTCTCCACCCACGCCCAATGGATTGGCTACACACTTGGCTTTGGGTCTCCTCGCGGACGTGCAAAAGGGTCGTGGAGAATGCGGGCATCGATCCCGCTGCCTGTCACATGCAAAGCGAGCGCTCTACCATTTCAGCTAATTCCCCATTGAGGGTTGAGCACTGCAGCTTCATCGTGCCAGACGGAGCTTCAGCTCAGATGGCTCTAATCACAACACCTCCCTTTCAATGTTTTCTGGGCACGTCAACTACAACAAGACCTTTTGGTGCAATCGTGACTCACACGACACATTTCCGAGCGATTCAAGTCTGGGCCCTACGCAGTACGCCAGGAGAGTGTCACTGGAAGCCCCTTTCAGCTGTTTCTGGAGAAAAGAGATGTCAGACTGGGCCGGAGGACACTTTGCTGCCATCGGCCAGTATTGTGAGGGTTAGAGGGGAGACAATCACTTCATACGGTCAAACGTTGATGAGGTTTGAAGCCAGCGTTAACCTGATAGTACCTGAAAGGTAGTGAGCGGAGAAGTGCAAATAAACCTGGGTTGTGGAACTCCAGGCCTCGAGGGCCGGTGTCCTGCAGGTTTTAGATATCACCCTGGGTCAACACACCTGAATCAAATAATTAGTTCATTACCAGGCCTCTGGAGAACTTCAAGAAATGTTGAGGAGGTAATTTAGCCATTTGAGTCCCCTATGATGGATCAAGAATACATCTGAAACCTGCAGGACACCGGCCCTCAAGGCCTGGAGTTCGACACCTGTGAAATAAAGATTTGCCAAAGGAAGCCACATGCATTCAATTGGGACACTGACTAGCAAAGTGTCAAATGGAGAATGCGGGCATCGATCCCGCTACCTCTCGCATGCTAAGCGAGCACTCTACCATTTGAGCTAATTCCCCTGTGCCGCATGTGTTACTTATTACAGTCTACACTTTGTCCATACTTGCTGTATGATCAAAATGGGGAAGGGGCACAAATCCTGAAATCTGCAAAGCGCCCAGGATGTGGCTAAGAGACTAAGGTGGCTCGTTGACAATCCACTGTCATGCTAACGTAACTGAATGCCATCAGCCTTAGAGACAGACTGAGGAGACTGGACATCCAAGGGACTGTGGACTAGAGCCACTGCTAATTCACATTGAATGAAGCCAACTGAGGGAGGTGGTTCTAATCAATATGCTTACCGACCTCCTCCCCTTGGTTTTCAGTGTAGGGCAAGTGGGCCATTAGGAATGTTGCTATTCTGGAAGCAGAAGGTCTTTCTGCTACTGTATTAGCAGACCATTCTCTTTAACATGACCTGTGCAACAAGACCACATGGTGAACTAAAGTGAATACTGAGCCAAAGAAGAGCATTGTGTAACACTGGTGGTGCAATACTAGTAGTGGCATGTAAGACCTGTTAGTGCTACTTCTTGCCTTCTTTGCCTGTAGTACTGGCAGTATAGTTACCTTTAACCACAGTACAAGGACAGAAGGGAAATATGGACCAGATCAGACAGGTTCTAGATTCGTAGGAGCCAAGGGTGTATGACAACAGAGGACTTGTACACAGTAGGTGTAGAAAACACAATTGCATTTATTAGCAATTATTAAAGTTGTGCACATTTAACAAAAGTAGAGCGCGCTTCTTGAAAACAAAATAAAATAAACCCCACAAATAGTCGACCCAAGGATATATTGTCTTTTGTCTCTTTTTTAAAGTCAATTTCAGTCTTTCAATGTTCACTAGTCACTCATGTGTGTTTGTAACCAGTCGGGTTACAATCTACCAGTTCATCCGGCTCTTTGGGCTGGGCTCGCCATCCAGTACTGGAAAAGGGATCCTCGATTCTTCTCAGGTCCTCAAAACCAATCCAATCCAAATAAGCAAAGGGAAAAAACCTGACCTGGGGACCAGGCCAGAACACAGTAGTTCAACATTTAAGCTATCATGCCTGTAACTTATTATTACTACTGGTTGCTTGTAGTGTTTCTAAATTTCTTTCAAATTATTCTATGTTGTACAACAAATTATTCTCATTTCAAAAGGGAAAAAGTGCATAGGAAACACACATTTAAAATAATACAAAATAGCTCAGCAGTGCATTAAAAATACACATTGGCTTGAGATTTATCAAGTTTCAGCTAGGTAAAGTGCAAGTGAAGGCACTTAGTTTCACGTTGCTAATACTTAGTGTGCAGAACTATAATTAGCACCATGAGAAAAGTGAACATGTGCTAACATAACAACTTCGCACAAAACCATACATTATACATTAATACCACAGTAATGTGACATAAACCTTTAAAGAACATCTCGTATAAAGTGCAGCAGACTCAGTGCTAATTGCTTTAGCCTCGGAAAAGGCACTTTCATTGCAAAATGGCTAACGGAAGTTAGCATCGGAGCTAGCGGCAAGTAGCATGCTATGCTAGCGCACGTGTGCTGCCTGGGACTTACCATGTGAAGCAACAATTGCTGCACGGGGCTTCACAGTGCTCACGCTGGCTCACAGAATACAGTAATACAGTAATGGAATACAGTATCACCCTTATTATTCTCGCCGAAAAAAGGATTTTCACTATCCAGCTAGCTTCTTCGCTGCACGGGTAAACTGATCTTTCACCGTCTGTGTCTCTGGCGTATCTGACTGGCACACGAAGGCACACACAGGTGTCTGAGCAGCGCACAGACTGGGGGAGGGTCAGACCGGCCAATGATTGGTCGCTCAGTGGATCTGACAAACACTCTACAGGACTAAGTCCTGCCCCCACATCATTTATATATATATCATATATCATTACATATAACATATGTACATATTAATTAAACTTATGTTTACATGCTTTATCAGTATTTATTATAATTAACTTTGTTTTTATCAATATTTATACTTTTAATACCGTTTTTAACACTGGGTTACACTATCCCCCCTTAGAATCATGCAAGTCCCTTTGCATGGGATAGCTAAACGGTAATGACAGGGGAACCAGCATTCATGGGGATGACCACAGAATCTTGTTCTGTCAAGGCACTGGTAAAAGCCAGGCTTAGACCTTGAAACAGGGACTGGGCAATGGAAATAAGAGGATTTCCCAACTGACTATATTGCAGTCGTTCTGGTTGGGTTCTTGTTCTCTCTGAGCGCCTTACAGTCGCTGTGGCTTCACTCTCAGTATCTGACTGACTTGAGTTCGCTTGATTATCATTTGAGTTGTCTTCTTCCACTGGCCCATCACAGGTAGATCCATCGGGTAAGTTAGCGGCACTCTCGTTTTCATTGTCAGTGTTTGAGTGTTCCACCATGGTTTCACTCTCCTCTAGGCTTCCACTCTCCTTTAGGCTTCCACATCCAAGTGGATTTCCACATTCAGGTATGTTGTCACATCCGGTTAAATTGTCACCTCCAAGCAAGTTGTCATGTTCATGTAAGTTGTCTCCCCGGGGCAAATGAGTTTCAGCATGATCGTGACCATTAGGGTGTGTCTTTGGCTGGGGAATCTCATAGACTCGAGTAACCTTTATGGGCTCTTGAAAAGGTTCCTCTC
Source organism: Neolamprologus multifasciatus (assembly GCF_963576455.1). Classification (NCBI taxonomy): domain Eukaryota; kingdom Metazoa; phylum Chordata; class Actinopteri; order Cichliformes; family Cichlidae; genus Neolamprologus; species Neolamprologus multifasciatus. Next base: position 905,399 of record NC_140450.1, on the reverse strand, counting down.
TGAACCAACACACATCCTCATCTTCTAGTTCTGAATGATCACATTCCTCATGTTGTTTAGGTGATTGCCTTGTTTTTGGTTTGCGTACATGAGTTGGTGGGACAGGTTTCTCTTCAACAGGGGCAAGAAAACCACAAGGGAGCAAGAGATCGCGGTGGACTGTGCGGACTGGGCCCTCTTTTGTTAAGGGTTTTATACTGTAGACGGGCAAGTCACCTGCTTGGTTCACCACAACGTGAATATCAGTCTCCCACTTGTCGGCTAGCTTGTGCTTGCCTCTGAGACGGACTGCACGCACCAAGACTCTGTCACCTGGCTCTAGTTTTGAGGGTTTCACTCGCATATCAAATCTTGTTTTGTTTCTTTCTGCCATTTTGTTAGCATGGTCTGTTGCTAGTTTGTAGGTCTCTTGTAGAGTTGCCTTTAGTTTTGTTATGTACTGAGAATGCGACTTGAAACTTTTGTTGTTAAAGGGCAGCCCAAATGCTAGATCAACTGGCAATCTTGGCTGACGGCCAAACATTAACTCATATGGGGCAAAACCAGTTGTATCATTTTTCGTACAATTGTACGCATGAACGAGTGGTTTGACATAGTTGTGCCATTGAGTTTTGTCCTTGTCCTCAAGAGTACCTAGCATACTTAGTAACGTTCTATTGAAACGTTCTACCGGGTTCCCTCTGGGGTGATAGGGTGTTGTCCGGATTTTGCGAATGCCCATGATCTTGCAAAGCTCTTGGATAATGTGGGACTCGAAGTCGGGACCTTGATCGCTATGCAATCGTTCGGGTATCCCGTAGTGGACTATGAAGTTGTCCCAAAGGGCTTTTGCAACGGTCTGAGCTTTCTGATTGCTGGTAGGGATGGCTAATGAATATTTCGTGAAATGATCGGTTAATACAAGCACATCCTTTACATTACTTCGATCAGGCTCAATGGACAGGAAGTCCATGCAGACTAATTCGAGGGGTCTGGTGGATTTGATATTCACAAGTGGAGCTGCTTTTTCGGGAGGAGTTTTACGTCTTACACAGCGGTTGCATGTTTTGATCTTATGTTCTATATATGCTGCCATGCGAGGCCAATAGAACCTTGTTCGGGCAAGATCTAAGGTACGTTCAGTGCCTAAGTGGCCCATGTCACAGTGGAGGCTTTGGAAGACTGCGTCACGGAGCTGTTCAGGTAAGACAAGCTGGTAAGTAACATCTCCTCCATCTTGACGAGTTCGGTACAGGATGTTATTGTGTATCTCCAATCGATTGAACTCTCGGAGTAGAAGGTTGATGTCAGGAAGTTCAGCTCGCACAGTTGGTGGGACCTTTTCTCCAGTTTCAATTTGTGCAATGACTTCCCTCAGACAAGGGTCTGTTCTTTGTTCGTTTGTGATCTGTTCAGGGGACATATGGGGTATAACAGGAAGACCACCACAGTCATTTTCGTTGACAAAGTCACCTGGAATGGCAGCTGCAGAAATGGCTAGCGAGTGAACCAAAGGGATGGTGTCATTTTGAGAGCTGCATACAAGGTGTTTCTCACAAATAGCAGACACTACTTCAGGACTTATACTGCTGTCAGGTAGGGACAGGTGAGTCTGTGTGAACTGCTGTATGCGGTCGAGCTCTTTTTGGGACACTGCGTCGTTAAGCAACTCGCCATGTGGCCGTCTAGAAAGGCCATCTGCATCTGAGTTAAGCTTGCCTGCTCTGTACTGGAGCTTAAAGCTAAACGTTGACAGGGCAGCTAGCCATCTGTAACTCATGGCATCCATCTTAGCAGTAGTTAATATGTATGTCAGAGGATTACTGTCTGTTACGACAGTAAACTGATTTCCATATAAGTAATCTGCAAACTTTTCCGTCACTGCCCACTTCAAGGCTAAGAACTCTAACTTATGGGCGGGATAACGAGATTCACTCCTAGACAACCCACGGCTTGCATAAGCTATCACCCTGGTCTGGCCATTCTGCTCTTGATAGAGCGCGGCGCCAAGCCCTGTAGTGCTGGCGTCGGTATGGAGCGTATATGGCAGTTTAGGGTCAGCAAAACCCAATACAGGCGCAGTACTGAGCTTTTCAATGATGGTTCTGAAAGCAAGATCACAAGAGGGAGTCCATCGTTTGCCGAAAGGTGTCTTGGGGTCATGGTACTGGACAGACTTAGCTTTAGGCTTTGTGCTTTTGCGCAAAGGAGGGTAGCCTGATGTTAAGTCAGTGAGGGGCTTAACGATACTCGAATAGTTCTTAATGAACCGCCTGTAGTACCCTGAAAAGCCTAAGAATGAGCGGAGCTGTTTAAGATCACGGGGCACAGGCCAGGTACTTAAGGCTTCCACCTTTTCAGGGTCAGTCTCCACTCCCTTGCTGGACACAATATGCCCAAGATATCTGACAGAAGTTTGGAAAAACTTGCATTTTTCGGGTGAGAGTTTGAGCCCATATTCTTTCAGGCGATCAAGAACTTTCATTAAGCGAGCTTCATGTTCTTCAAGTGTCTTGGAGAATACAATGATGTCATCAAGAAACACGATCACCTCACGCAGGTTCATGTCGCCCATACATTTCTCCATGAGCCGCTGGAATGTGCTGGGGGCGTTTGTAATGCCTTGGGGCATTCTATTAAATTCCCAAAAGCCGATGGGACATACGAACGCCGTCTTTGGTTTGTCCAGCTCCTCCATCTCAATTTGGTAGTACCCAGATTTTAAATCCAGGACAGAGAACCATTGCGACCCGATCAAGGTGGAAAACGTTTCCTCCAAATTGGGGAGAGCGTAAGCATCTTTTATAGTCTGCGCATTAAGCTTTCTGTAGTCGATACAGAGGCGGACTTCACCATTTTTCTTCCGCACGACTACAATGGGTGAAGAAAAAGGGGAGGTAGATTCCCTGATCACGCCAGCTTCTTGCAGTTCTTTGAGGTGCTTACAGACTGCTTCCAGGTCGTTCGGATGTATGGGACGCGCTCTATGCTTGAACGGTGTTTCATCTGACAATCTGATTGTGTGTTTCACTTGATCCGTCTTTCCAAAGTCGAGATCATTCTGTGCAAACACTTCGGGCATTTGGCTTAGCTTTTCAGTTATGCGCTCCTTCCATTCAGCGCTAATAGGGGAAGAGTCAAAGTTATATGTTACATTTGACTTCGGCTCAGTTTGGAATCTTGGAGTTCACACTGAGTGTTCGTGAGATAGAACTCTTTGATATGCACTGACTTCTCCAATGACACAATTTAGAGGGATTGTCACATCATGTTCGGATTCATTGGTAAGTATAACTGGAACAAGGTAAGGTGCTCGTTCAGGTAGGTCTATGAGACAAGGTTTCACAAGGATGTCACCAGGTAAGGCTGACATTCGTGGATACTCTAACAAGACAGACTTTTCACCGTTACCGGCTGACACAGCTACAGCACCATCTAGAACAACAGTTTGGCCTGCTGGAATCAACTGTGGCTCTTTGTTGTGCATCGTCACTAAACCAAGACTACTGTCTTTGGACTGTTTGTGTCGTGACTCAAGAACTTTTAGAACTGCCCTATAACCATATGGCAGGTTCAGCTGCAGTTCATGGCATGTGTCAGAGTACAGCTCATAAAGTACATCTAATGTGTTTGTCCCAATTAGCACTAAGGACTGAGAAGCTGTGCGCACATCGGGGACAACTAAGGCAAGTGTCGGCACTTCAGCTTCAATGCCAAGGAAGTCTTTTGGGAAAGTGACATGCAGTTCAATGTAGCCTAAGTAAGGCACAGATTGACCGTTAGCATCCTAAACTTCTAAAAGTTCAAACAATGGCTTAATCTCATGAGAGGACAAATGCTGACGATAGTAGGACTCGGGGACTGTAGTCACCTGGGAACCAGTATCTAGCAAACAACTCACTGTGTGACCATTAACTTTCACTTGTGCAGTACTCTTTAGTACCAATTAGACCTTTAGGAAAGTCGAAGGAATCTGTTCTTGTGTGTGACTTTAAGCTAGCACATTTTTTAGGTGAAGCTTTTTGTTTAACCTGGGTGGGACGGGTTAACAAAGCATCAGCCTCCATTTGTCCCGCAACGGAGGCAGAATTTAGTTTAAAGAGAGCTGGTCATTCTGCCTGTCCCATATCTGCCTTCTCACTCTTAATTCCTTTCGTTTTGCAACTACAAGGGCAGGATTGGGCTCTGATTCACAAGTGGCTACTATATGTCCATCTTCCCCACAGCGGAAGCAATACCAGGGCTTGGGCCTAGTACTGGGGCGGCTGGGTGGAGGTGAGTTTTCAGGTTTGGCATGGTCAGGTTTTTTATTTTCAGGTTTCCTTGTTCGAACTATCTTCAGTGTTGCTTGTTTCTTTGGCTTCACAACGGCAGCTAATTGGCTTTTTAGATCGGCAACTTGTTTTTTCAGCTCTTCTAGACTATCTGACTCTGCTTGACGAACATCTGCATTTGTTTCAGTGACCGTCTGTTCATGAGACACTGCTTTTGGTTTTGTGGCGCTAAAGTGTTTCTTCATTCGCGTGTTTTTAACTTCTTGTCGGTTTTCTGCAGTACGCAGGAGAAGCAATAGCTCCGCATAAGTGGGTGGCTCCTTATGCTTTAGCTCCAATTGCAACTCTGTTAGCAAGTTATCATCCCAGCAGCCTCTGTAAAACTGTTTAAGAAGCTGCTTATTTACTTCATGTGGTTCAAGCCCACATCTGCGCACGGTGTGACTGACTGCCACCTGCAAACGAAGCAGATAAGCAGAGGGCTTTTCACCGTGATCTTGGAAGGTGTTCATGAAGCGTACAAACAGTTCCTCACCATCTTCGACGGTGCCAAAAGCTGAATCCAGAAGTTTAAGATAGTCTGCAGGAGTGGCTTCTGGCCCAAGAGGGCGGATGACATCAGAAGCGGGAGCAAGGAGACTTTCAAGAATCTTACGAGTTTTTTCCAACTCGGACAAAGAAGCATCTTCCATCAACAAGTCAACATGAGAACGCCATGTTTCATAGTCAGCTTCGCTGTAAGGTCTGGGCATCTTGCCAGAGAAGGCTCTGAGTCTTAATGTAGAGTGAGCATGTGATGTCTTTTCAACACTCTTGACAACATGCTCGACTACTACTTTCTGAACCTCTGGTGGGTTGAGGTCAGTTGGGCTCAATATTTGAGGTGTCAAGTTTGGTCTCATGGGGCGTTGGAATGCACCCTGAATGGGTTCAGGAGGGTGAGGCAGTTCAGTTAAGACTGAAGGTGGGGCTCCAAGTTGTGTGGATCCTACCACAGGGCAAGTCTGATCAGCAGCATCATTTTCGGGGTTTATCTCAGCTGTCTCAGCAGCTTCGATGGTCTTCCCTATTGTGGACAGGGCCTTCCGCAACACTTCTTCGAAATCCTTCCCACTTAACTTGGCTAAACACTTCAGGTTGCTAATGTAAGCCTCAGTAACACTGCCCCCTACGGTCTTAGTATAGACGTCAGTTAAGGCTCGAATGCGGTAACTGACATCTGGATTGTCAGTGGACTGTAAGAGGTAAGGCAGCTTAGGTGCTAATATTTCAACGGCTGCACCGGACTCGAACTCTACAATATGACTTTTGTGGAACGCGGAAGAGTCATCATCGACAGCGAGTACTCTACGAATAGTACCATGTTGCTCCAGAAACTCAAATACCTCTTTGTCTTTCTCTCTATCTGTAACACCGCTAACAATAATGGTATTTGGTACTTTAACGGCATACTTCTCGACAAAATCCATTTTCACAGTATCTGATCAAAAGTCAAACAGGATTCCAATGTTGTCACACAACACTCTAGGCTCCTGGCTGGCTCGCCACTTTTTTACTTATGTAACACTGGTGGTGCAATACTAGTAGTGGCATGTAAGACCTGTTAGTGCTACTTCTTGCCTTCTTTGCCTGTAGTACTGGCAGTATAGTTACCTTTAACCACAGTACAAGGACAGAAGGGAAATATGGACCAGATCAGACAGGTTCTAGATTCGTAGGAGCCAAGGGTGTATGACAACAGAGGACTTGTACACAGTAGGTGTAGAAAACACAATTGCATTTATTAGCAATTATTAAAGTTGTGCACATTTAACAAAAGTAGAGCGCGCTTCTTGAAAACAAAATAAAATAAACCCCACAAATAGTTGACCCAAGGATATATTGTCTTTTGTCTCTTTTTTAAAGTCAATTTCAGTCTTTCAATGTTCACTAGTCACTCATGTGTGTTTGTAACCAGTCGGGTTACAATCTACCAGTTCATCCGGCTCTTTGGGCTGGGCTCGCCATCCAGTACTGGAAAAGGGATCCTCGATTCTTCTCAGGTCCTCAAAACCAATCCAATCCAAATAAGCAAAGGGAAAAAACCTGACCTGGGGACCAGGCCAGAACACAGTAGTTCAACATTTAAGCTATCATGCCTGTAACTTATTATTACTACTGGTTGCTTGTAGTGTTTCTAAATTTCTTTCAAATTATTCTATGTTGTACAACAAATTATTCTCATTTCAAAAGGGAAAAAGTGCATAGGAAACACACATTTAAAATAATACAAAATAGCTCAGCAGTGCATTAAAAATACACATTGGCTTGAGATTTATCAAGTTTCAGCTAGGTAAAGTGCAAGTGAAGGCACTTAGTTTCACGTTGCTAATACTTAGTGTGCAGAACTATAATTAGCACCATGAGAAAAGTGAACATGTGCTAACATAACAACTTCGCACAAAACCATACATTATACATTAATACCACAGTAATGTGACATAAACCTTTAAAGAACATCTCGTATAAAGTGCAGCAGACTCAGTGCTAATTGCTTTAGCCTCGGAAAAGGCACTTTCATTGCAAAATGGCTAACGGAAGTTAGCATCGGAGCTAGCGGCAAGTAGCATGCTATGCTAGCGCACGTGTGCTGCCTGGGACTTACCATGTGAAGCAACAATTGCTGCACGGGGCTTCACAGTGCTCACGCTGGCTCACAGAATACAGTAATACAGTAATGGAATACAGCATCACCCTTATTATTCTTGCCGAAAAAAGGATTTTCACTATCCAGCTAGCTTCTTCGCTGCACGGGTAAACTGATCTTTCACCGTCTGTGTCTCTGGCGTATCTGACTGGCACACGAAGGCACACACAGGTGTCTGAGCAGCGCACAGACTGGGGGAGGGTCAGACCGGCCAATGATTGGTCGCTCAGTGGATCTGACAAACACTCTACAGGACTAAGTCCTGCCCCCACATCATTTATATATATATCATATATCATTACATATAACATATGTACATATTAATTAAACTTATGTTTACATGCTTTATCAGTATTTATTATAATTAACTTTGTTTTTATCAATATTTATACTTTTAATACCGTTTTTAACACTGGGTTACAATTGCATCATGATTGCTTTGGCAGCCAACCTTACACTGACAAGATGCATCAAAATAAGCAGAAAGAGCTCTCGACGAGGATGGGATTCGAACCCACGCGTGCACAGCACAATGGATTAGCAGTCCATCGCCTTAACCTCTCGGCCACCTCATCTGCCAGACGCTGGTCTTTGCCAGTAGCATTGGGAATTTACGAGGGATAATGTGTGAGCTGATCGCTGGTGTATGGACGCAGGGAGATTGACTCCAGATCCCCGACGAGGGGCTGCGTAACACTTTGGTAGAAGCCTGGAGTGATGCTGGCTTCTTCTTTGAGCCTGTTCTTCTTGGGGGTTGCCAGAGTGGATCGTCTGCCTCCATCTCACCCTGCCCCTAGCATTCTCCTCTGTCACACCAACCCTCTGCATGTCCTACTTGGCTACGTCTATGAACGTTGTCTTTGGTTTTTCTCTTATTCTCCTGCCCAGCAGCTCCGTATTTAACACCCTTTTCCCAGTATATCTTATATCCCTCCTCTGCACATGTGCAAATCACCTCAGCCTTGCTGGCCTAATGTCGTCTGCAAACTGCTCAACCCCAGCTGTCCCTCGCACATGGTCATTTTGAGTCTGTTGCATCCTGGACACTCCCAAGCAAAAGCTTATCATCTTCAACTATGCAGACACAATCTGTGCCACACATCAGAGCAGCTCTCACTACCGTCTTCTAAAGTTTGCCTTTCGCACTTGCTGCTATCCTTGTGTCACAAATCACCCTGAATTTGCTCTCCACCCACGCCCAATGGATTGGCTACACACTTGGCTTTGGGTCTCCTCGCGGACGTGCAAAAGGGTCCTGGAGAATGCGGGCATCGATCCCGCTGCCTCTCACATGCAAAGCGAGCGCTCTACCATTTGAGCTAATTCCCCATTGAGGGTTGAGCACTGCAGCTTCATCGTGCCATACGGAGCTTCAGCTCAGGTGGCTCTAATCACAACACCTCCCTTTCAATGTTTTCTAGGCATGTCAACTACAACAAGACCTTTTGGTGCAATCGTAACTCACACGAGACATTTCCGAGCGATTCAAGTCTGGGCCCTACGCAGTACGCCAGGAGAGTGTCACTGGAAGCCCCTTTCAGCTGCTTCTGGAGAAAAGAGATGTCAGACTGGGCCGGGGGACTCTTTGCTGCCATCGGCCAGTATTGTGAGGGTAAGAGGGGAGACAATCACTTCATATGGTCAAACATTGATGAGGTTTGAAGCCAGCGTTAACTTGATAGTACCTGAAAGGTAGTGAGCGGAGAAGTGCAAATAAACCTGGGGTGTGGAACTCCAGGCCTCGAGGGCCGGTGTCCTGCAGGTTTTAGATATCACCCGGGGTCAACACACCTGAATCAAATGATTAGTTCATTACCAGGCCTCTGGAGAACTTCAAGAAATGTTGAGGAGGTAATTTAGCCATTTGAGTCCCCTATGATGGATCAAGAATACATCTGAAACCCGCAGGACACCGGCCCTCGAGGCCTGGAGTTCGACACCTGTGAAATAAAGATTTGCCAAAGGAAGCCACATGCATTCAATTGGGACACTGACTAGCAAAGTGTCAAATGGAGAATGCGGGCATCGATCCCGCTACCTCTCGCATGCTAAGCGAGCGCTCTACCATTTGAGCTAACTCCCCTGTGCCGCATGTGTTACTTATTACAGTCTACACTTTGTCCATACGTGCTGTATGATCAAAATAGGGAAGGGGCACAAATCCTAAAATCTGCAAAGCGCCCAGGATGTGGCTAAGAGACTAAGGTGGCTCGTTGACAATCCACTGTCATGCTAACGTAACTGAATGCCATCAGCCTTAGAGACAGACTGAGGAGACTGGACATCCAAGGGACTGTGGACTAGAGCCACTGCTAATTCACATTGAATGAAGCCAACTGAGGGAGGTGGTTCTAATCAATATGCTTACCGACCTCCTCCCCTTGGTTTTCAGTGTAGGGCAAGTGGGCCATTAGGTATGTTGCTATTCTGGAAGCAGAAGGTCTTTCTGCTACTGTATTAGCAGACCATTCTCTTTAACATGACCTGTGCAACAAGACCACATGGTGAACTAAAGTGAATACTGAGCCAAAGAAGAGCATTGCATCATGCCTGCTTTGGCAGCCAACCTTACACTGACAAGATGCATCAAAATAAGCAGAAAGAGCTCTCGACGAGGATGGGATTCAAACCCACGCGGGCACAGCACAAAGGATTAGCAGTCCATCGCCTTAACCTCTCGGCCACCTCATCTGCCAGACGCTGGTCTTTGCCAGTAGCATTGGGAATTTACGAGGGATAATGTGTGAGCTGATCGCTGGTGTATGGAAGCAGGGAGATTGACTCCAGATCCCCGACGAGGGGCTGCGTAACACTTTGGTAGAAGCCTGGAGTGATGCTGGCTTCTTCTTTGAGCCTGTTCTTCTTGGGGGTTGCCAGAGTGGTTCGTCTGCCTCCATCTCACCCTGCCCCTAGCATTCTCCTCTGTCACACCAACCCTCTGCATGTCCTACTTGGCTACGTCTATGAACGTTGTCTTTGGTTTTTCTCTTATTCTCCTGCCCAGCAGCTCCGTATTTAACACCCTTTTCCCAGTATATCTTATATCCCTCCTCTGCACATGTGCAAATCACCTCAGCCTTGCTGGCCTATCGTCTGCAAACGGCTCAACCCCAGCTGTCCCTCGCACATGGTCATTTCGAATCTGTTGCATCCTGGACACTCCCAAGCAAAAGCTTATCATCTTCAACTATGCAGACACAATCTGTGCCACACATCAGAGCAGCTCTCACTACCGTCTTCTAAAGCTTGCCTTTCGCACTTGCTGCTATCCTTGTGTGACAAATAACCCCTGAATTTGCTCTCCACCCACGCCCAATGGATTGGCTACACACTTGGCTTCGGGTCTCCCCGCGGACGTGCAAAAGGGTCGTGGAGAATGCGGGCATCGATCCCGCTGCCTCTCACATGCAAAGCGAGCGCTCTACCATTTGAGCTAATTCCCCACTGAGGATTGAGCACTGCAGCTTCATCGTGCCATACGGAGCTTCAGCTCAGGTGGCTCTAATCACAACACCTCCCTTTCAATGTTTTCTGGGCATGTCAACTACAACAAGACCCTTTGGTGCAATCGTAACTCACACGAGACATTTCCGAGCGATTCAAGTCTGGGCCCTACGCAGTACGCCAGGAGAGTGTCACTGGAAGCCCCTTTCAGCTGCTTCTGGAGAAAAGAGATGTCAGACTGGGCCGGGGGACTCTTTGCTGCCATCGGCCAGTATTGTGAGGGTAAGAGGGGAGACAATCACTTCATATGGTCAAACATTGATGAGGTTTGAAGCCAGCGTTAACTTGATAGTACCTGAAAGGTAGTGAGCGGAGAAGTGCAAATAAACCTGGGGTGTGGAACTCCAGGCCTCGAGGGCCGGTGTCCTGCAGGTTTTAGATATCACCCGGGGTCAGCACACCTGAATCAAATGATTAGTTCATTACCAGGCCTCTGGAGAACTTCAAGAAATGTTGAGGAGGTAATTTAGCCATTTGAATCCCCTATGATGGATCAAGAATACATCTGAAACCTGCAGGACACCGGCCCTCGAGGCCTGGAGTTCGACACCTGTGAAATAAAGATTTGCCAAAGGAAGCCACATGCATTCAATTGGGACACTGACTAGCAAAGTGTCAAATGGAGAATGCGGGCATCGATCCCGCTACCTCTCGCATGCTAAGCGAGCGCTCTACCATTTGAGCTAACTCCCCTGTGCGACATGTGTTACGTATTACAGTCTACACTTTATCCATACTTGCTGTATGATCAAAATAGGGAAGGGGCACAAATCCTGAAATCTGCAAAGCGCCCAGGATGTGGCTAAGAGACTAAGGTGGCTCGTTGACAATCCACTGTCATGCTAACGTAACTGAATGCCATCAGCCTTAGAGACAGACTGAGGAGACTGGACATCCAAGGGACTGTGGACTAGAGCCACAGTAATTCACATTGAATGAAGCCAACTGAGGGAGGTGGTTCTAATCAATATGCTTACGGACCTCCTCCCCTTGGTTTTCAGTGTAGGGCAAGTGGGCCATTAGGTATGTTGCTATTCTGGAAGCAGAAGGTCTTTCTGCTACTGTATTAGCAGACCATTCTCTTTAACATGACCTGTGCAACAAGACCACATGGTGAACTAAAGTGAATACTGAGCCAAAGAAGAGCATTGCATCATGCCTGCTTTGGCAGCCAACCTTACACTGACAAGATGCATCAAAATAAGCAGAAAGAGCTCTTGACGAGGATGGGATTCGAACCCACGCGTGCACAGCACAATGGATTAGCAGTCCATCGCCTTAACCGCTCGGCCACCTCATCTGCCAGACGCTGGTCTTTGCCAGTAGCATTGGGAATTTACGAGGGATAATGTGTGAGCTGATTGCTGGTGTATGGACGCAGGGAGATTGACTCCAGATCCCCGACGAGGGGCTGCGTAACACTTTGGTAGAAGCCTGGAGTGATGCTGGCTTCTTCTTTGAGCCTGTTCTTCTTGGGGGTTGCCAGAGTGGATCGTCTGCCTCCATCTCACCCTGCCCCTAGCATTCTCCTCTGTCACACCAACCCTCTGCATGTCCTACTTGGCTACGTCTATGAACGTTGTCTTTGGTTTTTCTCTTATTCTCCTGCCCAGCAGCTCCGTATTTAACACCCTTTTCCCAGTATATCTTATATCCCTCCTCTGCACATGTGCAAATCACCTCAGCCTTGCTGGCCTATCGTCTGCAAACGGCTCAACCCCAGCTGTCCCTCGCACATGGTCATTTCGAATCTGTTGCATCCTGGACACTCCCAAGCAAAAGCTTATCATCTTCAACTATGCAGACACAATCTGTGCCACACATCAGAGCAGCTCTCACTACCGTCTTCTAAAGCTTGCCTTTCGCACTTGCTGCTATCCTTGTGTGACAAATCACCCCTGAATTTGCTCTCCACCCACGCCCAATGGATTGGCTACACACTTGGCTTCGGGTCTCCTCGCGGACGTGCAAAAGGGTCCTGGAGAATGCGGGTATTGATCCCGCTGCCTCTCACATGCAAAGCGAGCGCTCTACCATTTGAGCTAATTCCCCATTGAGGACTGAGCACTGCAGCTTCATCGTGCCATACGGAGCTTCAGCTCAGGTGGCTCTAATCACAACACCTCCCTTTCAATGTTTTCTGGGCATGTCAACTACAACAAGACCCTTTGGTGCAATCGTAACTCACACGAGACACTTCCGAGCGATTCAAGTCTGGGCCCTACGCAGTACGCCAGGAGAGTGTCACTGGAAGCCCCTTTCAGCTGCTTCTGGAGAAAAGAGATGTCAGACTGGGCCGGGGGACTCTTTGCTGCCATCGGCCAGTATTGTGAGGGTAAGAGGGGAGACAATCACTTCATATGGTCAAACATTGATGAGGTTTGAAGCCAGCGTTAACTTGATAGTACCTGAAAGGTAGTGAGCGGAGAAGTGCAAATAAACCTGGGGTGTGGAACTCCAGGCCTCGAGGGCCGGTGTCCTGCAGGTTTTAGATATCACCCGGGGTCAACACACCTGAATCAAATGATTAGTTCATTACCAGGCCTCTGGAGAACTTCAAGAAATGTTGAGGAGGTAATTTAGCCATTTGAATCCCCTATGATGGATCAAGAATACATCTGAAACCTGCAGGACACCGGCCCTCGAGGCCTGGAGTTCGACACCTGTGAAATAAAGATTTGCCAACGGAAGCCACATGCATTCAATTGGGACACTGACTAGCAAAGTGTCAAATGGAGAATGCGGGCATCGATCCCGCTACCTCTCGCATGCTAAGCGAGCGCTCTACCATTTGAGCTAACTCCCCTGTGCGACATGTGTTACGTATTACAGTCTACACTTTATCCATACTTGCTGTATGATCAAAATAGGGAAGGGGCACAAATCCTGAAATCTGCAAAGCGCCCAGGATGTGGCTAAGAGACTAAGGTGGCTCGTTGACAATCCACTGTCATGCTAACGTAACTGAATGCCATCAGCCTTAGAGACAGACTGAGGAGACTGGACATCCAAGGGACTGTGGACTAGAGCCACAGTAATTCACATTGAATGAAGCCAACTGAGGGAGGTGGTTCTAATCAATATGCTTACGGACCTCCTCCCCTTGGTTTTCAGTGTAGGGCAAGTGGGCCATTAGGTATGTTGCTATTCTGGAAGCAGAAGGTCTTTCTGCTACTGTATTAGCAGACCATTCTCTTTAACATGACCTGTGCAACAAGACCACATGGTGAACTAAAGTGAATACTGAGCCAAAGAAGAGCATTGCATCATGCCTGCTTTGGCAGCCAACCTTACACTGACAAGATGCATCAAAATAAGCAGAAAGAGCTCTTGACGAGGATGGGATTCGAACCCACGCGTGCACAGCACAATGGATTAGCAGTCCATCGCCTTAACCGCTCGGCCACCTCATCTGCCAGACGCTGGTCTTTGCCAGTAGCATTGGGAATTTACGAGGGATAATGTGTGAGCTGATTGCTGGTGTATGGACGCAGGGAGATTGACTCCAGATCCCCGACGAGGGGCTGCGTAACACTTTGGTAGAAGCCTGGAGTGATGCTGGCTTCTTCTTTGAGCCTGTTCTTCTTGGGGGTTGCCAGAGTGGATCGTCTGCCTCCATCTCACCCTGCCCCTAGCATTCTCCTCTGTCACACCAACCCTCTGCATGTCCTACTTGGCTACGTCTATGAACGTTGTCTTTGGTTTTTCTCTTATTCTCCTGCCCAGCAGCTCCGTATTTAACACCCTTTTCCCAGTATATCTTATATCCCTCCTCTGCACATGTGCAAATCACCTCAGCCTTGCTGGCCTATCGTCTGCAAACGGCTCAACCCCAGCTGTCCCTCGCACATGGTCATTTCGAATCTGTTGCATCCTGGACACTCCCAAGCAAAAGCTTATCATCTTCAACTATGCAGACACAATCTGTGCCACACATCAGAGCAGCTCTCACTACCGTCTTCTAAAGCTTGCCTTTCGCACTTGCTGCTATCCTTGTGTGACAAATCACCCCTGAATTTGCTCTCCACCCACGCCCAATGGATTGGCTACACACTTGGCTTCGGGTCTCCTCGCGGACGTGCAAAAGGGTCCTGGAGAATGCGGGTATTGATCCCGCTGCCTCTCACATGCAAAGCGAGCGCTCTACCATTTGAGCTAATTCCCCATTGAGGACTGAGCACTGCAGCTTCATCGTGCCATACGGAGCTTCAGCTCAGGTGGCTCTAATCACAACACCTCCCTTTCAATGTTTTCTGGGCATGTCAACTACAACAAGACCCTTTGGTGCAATCGTAACTCACACGAGACACTTCCGAGCGATTCAAGTCTGGGCCCTACGCAGTACGCCAGGAGAGTGTCACTGGAAGCCCCTTTCAGCTGCTTCTGGAGAAAAGAGATGTCAGACTGGGCCGGGGGACTCTTTGCTGCCATCGGCCAGTATTGTGAGGGTAAGAGGGGAGACAATCACTTCATATGGTCAAACATTGATGAGGTTTGAAGCCAGCGTTAACTTGATAGTACCTGAAAGGTAGTGAGCGGAGAAGTGCAAATAAACCTGGGGTGTGGAACTCCAGGCCTCGAGGGCCGGTGTCCTGCAGGTTTTAGATATCACCCGGGGTCAACACACCTGAATCAAATGATTAGTTCATTACCAGGCCTCTGGAGAACTTCAAGAAATGTTGAGGAGGTAATTTAGCCATTTGAATCCCCTATGATGGATCAAGAATACATCTGAAACCTGCAGGACACCGGCCCTCGAGGCCTGGAGTTCGACACCTGTGAAATAAAGATTTGCCAACGGAAGCCACATGCATTCAATTGGGACACTGACTAGCAAAGTGTCAAATGGAGAATGCGGGCATCGATCCCGCTACCTCTCGCATGCTAAGCGAGCGCTCTACCATTTGAGCTAACTCCCCTGTGCCGCATGTGTTGCTTATTACAGTCTACACTTTGTCCATACTTGCTGTATGATCAAAATAGGGAAGGGGCACAAATCCTGAAATCTGCAAAGCGCCCAGGATGTGGCTAAGAGACTAAGGTGGCTCGTTGACAATCCACTGTCATGCTAACGTAACTGAATGCCATCAGCCTTAGAGACAGACTGAGGAGACTGGACATCCAAGGGACTGTGGACTAGAGCCACTGCTAATTCACATTGAATGAAGCCAACTGAGGGAGGTGGTTCTAATCAATATGCTTACCGACCTCCTCCCCTTGGTTTTCAGTGTAGGGCAAGTGGGCCATTAGGTATGTTGCTATTCTGGAAGCAGAAGGTCTTTCTGCTACTGTATTAGCAGACCATTCTCTTTAACATGACCTGTGCAACAAGACCACATGGTGAACTAAAGTGAATACTGAGCCAAAGAAGAGCATTGCATCATGCCTGCTTTGGCAGCCAACCTTACACTGACAAGATGCATCAAAATAAGCAGAAAGAGCTCTCGACGAGGATGGGATTCGAACCCACGCGTGCACAGCACAATGGATTAGCAGTCCATCGCCTTAACCTCTCGGCCACCTCATCTGCCAGACGCTGGTCTTTGCCAGTAGCATTGGGAATTTACGAGGGATAATGTGTGAGCTGATCGCTGGTGTATGGACGCAGGGAGATTGACTCCAGATCCCCGACGAGGGGCTGCGTAACACTTTGGTAGAAGCCTGGAGTGATGCTGGCTTCTTCTTTGAGCCTGTTCTTCTTGGGGGTTGCCAGAGTGGATCGTCTTCCTCCATCTCACCCTGCCCCTAGCATTCTCCTCTGTCACACCAACCCTCTGCATGTCCTACTTGGCTACGTCTATGAACGTTGTCTTTGGTTTTTCTCTTATTCTCCTGACCAGCAGCTCCGTATTTAACACCCTTTTCCCAGTATATCTTATATCCCTCCTCTGCACATGTGCAAATCACCTCAGCCTTGCTGGCCTATCGTCTGCAAACGGCTCAACCCCAGCTGTCCCTCACACATGGTCATTTCGAATCTGTTGCATACTGGACACTCCCAAGCAAAAGCATATCATCTTCAACGATGCAGACACAATCTGTGCCACACATCAGAGCAGCTCTCATTACCGTCTTCTAAAGCTTGCCTTTCACACTTGCTGCTATCCTTGTGTGACAAATCACCCCTGAATTTGCTCTCCACCCACGCCCAATGGATTGGCTACACACTTGGCTTTGGGTCTCCTCGCGGACGTGCAAAAGGGTCCTGGAGAATGCGGGTATCGATCCCACTGCCTCTCACATGCAAAGCGAGCGCTCTACCATTTGAGCTAATTCCCAATTGAGGATTGAGCACTGCAGCTTCATCGTGCCATACGGAGCTTCAGCTTAGGTGGCTCTAATCACAACACCTCCCTTTCAATGTTTTCTGGGCATGTCAACTACAACAAGACCCTTTGGTGCAATCGTAACTCACACGAGACACTTCCGAGCGATTCAAGTCTGGGCCCTACGCAGTACGCCAGGAGAGTGTCACTGGAAGCCCCTTTCAGCTGCTTCTGGAGAAAAGAGATGTCAGACTGGGCCGGGGGACTCTTTGCTGCCATCGGCCAGTATTGTGAGGGTAAGAGGGGAGACAATCACTTCATATGGTCAAACATTGATGAGGTTTGAAGCCAGCGTTAACTTGATAGTACCTGAAAGGTAGTGAGCGGAGAAGTGCAAATAAACCTGGGGTGTGGAACTCCAGGCCTCGAGGGCCGGTGTCCTGCAGGTTTTAGATATCACCCGGGGTCAGCACACCTGAATCAAATGATTAGTTCATTACCAGGCCTCTGGAGAACTTCAAGAAATGTTGAGGAGGTAATTTAGCCATTTGAATCCCCTATGATGGATCAAGAATACATCTGAAACCTGCAGGACACCGGCCCTCAAGGCCTGGAGTTCGACACCTGTGAAATAAAGATTTGCCAGAAGAAGCCACATGCATTCAATTGGGACACTGACTAGCAAAGTGTCAAATGGAGAATGCGGGCATCGATCCCGCTACCTCTCGCATGCTAAGCGAGCGCTCTACCATTTGAGCTAACTCCCCTGTGCCACATGTGTTACTTATTACAGTCTACACTTTATCCATACTTGCTGTATGATCAAAATAGGGAAGGGGCACAAATCCTGAAATCTGCAAAGCGCCCAGGATGTGGCTAAGAGACTAAGGTGGCTCGTTGACAATCCACTGTCATGCTAACGTAACTGAATGCCATCAGCCTTAGAGACAGACTGAGGAGACTGGACATCCAAGGGACTGTGGACTAGAGCCACTGCTAAATCACATTGAATGAAGCCAACTGAGGGAGGTGGTTCTAATCAATATGCTTACCGACCTCCTCCCCTTGGTTTTCAGTGTAGGGCAAGTGGGCCATTAGGTATGTTGCTATTCTGGAAGCAGAAGGTCTTTCTGCTACTGTATTAGCAGACCATTCTCTTTAACATGACCTGTGCAACAAGACCACATGGTGAACTAAAGTGAATACTGAGCCAAAGAAGAGCATTGCATCATGCCTGCTTTGGCAGCCAACCTTACACTGACAAGATGCATCAAAATAAGCAAAAAGAGCTCTCGACGAGGATGGGATTCGAACCCACACGTGCATAGTACAATGGATTAGCAGTCCATCGCCTTAACCTCTCGGCCACCTCATCTGCCAGACGCTGGTCTTTGCCAGTAGCATTGGGAATTTACGAGGGATAATGTGTGAGCTGATCGCTGGTGTATGGACGCAGGGAGATTGACTCCAGATCCCCGACGAGGGGCTGCGTAACACTTTGGTAGAAGCCTGGAGTGATGCTGGCTTCTTCTTTGAGCCTGTTCTTCTTGGGGGTTGCCAGAGTGGATCGTCTGCCTCCATCTCACCCTGCCCCTAGCATTCTCCTCTGTCACACCAACCCTCTGCATGTCCTACTTGGCTACGTCTATGAACGTTGTCTTTGGTTTTTCTCTTATTCTCCTGCCCAGCAGCTCCGTATTTAACACCCTTTTCCCAGTATATCTTATATCCCTCCTCTGCACATGTGCAAATCACCTCAGCCTTGCTGGCCTAATGTCGTCTGCAAACTGCTCAACCCCAGCTGTCCCTCGCACATGGTCATTTTGAGTCTGTTGCATCCTGGACACTCCCAAGCAAAAGCTTATCATCTTCAACTATGCAGACACAATCTGTGCCACACATCAGAGCAGCTCTCACTACCGTCTTCTAAAGCTTGCCTTTCGCACTTGCTGCTATCCTTGTGTGACAAATCACCCTGAATTTGCTCTCCACCCACGCCCAATGGATTGGCTACACACTTGGCTTCGGGTCTCCTCGCGGACGTGCAAAAGGGTCCTGGAGAATGCGGGCATCGATCCCGCTGCCTCTCACATGCAAAGCGAGCGCTCTACCATTTGAGCTAATTCCCCATTGAGGGTTGAGCACTGCAGCTTCATCGTGCCATACGGAGCTTCAGCTCAGGTGGCTCTAATCACAACACCTCCCTTTCAATGTTTTCTAGGCATGTCAACTACAACAAGACCTTTTGGTGCAATCGTAACTCACACGAGACATTTCCGAGCGATTCAAGTCTGGGCCCTACGCAGTACGCCAGGAGAGTGTCACTGGAAGCCCCTTTCAGCTGCTTCTGGAGAAAAGAGATGTCAGACTGGGCCGGGGGACTCTTTGCTGCCATCGGCCAGTATTGTGAGGGTAAGAGGGGAGACAATCACTTCATATGGTCAAACATTGATGAGGTTTGAAGCCAGCGTTAACTTGATAGTACCTGAAAGGTAGTGAGCGGAGAAGTGTAAATAAACCTGGGGTGTGGAACTCCAGGCCTCGAGGGCCGGTGTCCTGCAGGTTTTAGATATCACCCGGGGTCAGCACACCTGAATCAAATGATTAGTTCATTACCAGGCCTCTGGAGAACTTCAAGAAATGTTGAGGAGGTAATTTAGCCATTTGAATCCCCTATGATGGATCAAGAATACATCTGAAACCTGCAGGACACCGGCCCTCGAGGCCTGGAGTTCGACACCTGTGAAATAAAGATTTGCCAGAAGAAGCCACATGCATTCAATTGGGACACAGACTAGCAAAGTGTCAAATGGAGAATGCGGGCATCGATCCCGCTACCTCTCGCATGCTAAGCGAGCGCTCTACCATTTGAGCTAACTCCCCTGTGCCACATGTGTTACTTATTACAGTCTACACTTTATCCATACTTGCTGTATGATCAAAATAGGGAAGGGGCACAAATCCTGAAATCTGCAAAGCGCCCAGGATGTGGCTAAGAGACTAAGGTGGCTCGTTGACAATCCACTGTCATGCTAACGTAACTGAATGCCATCAGCCTTAGAGACAGACTGAGGAGACTGGACATCCAAGGGACTGTGGACTAGAGCCACAGTAATTCACATTGAATGAAGCCAACTGAGGGAGGTGGTTCTAATCAATATGCTTACGGACCTCCTCCCCTTGGTTTTCAGTGTAGGGCAAGTGGGCCATTAGGTATGTTGCTATTCTGGAAGCAGAAGGTCTTTCTGCTACTGTATTAGCAGACCATTCTCTTTAACATGACCTGTGCAACAAGACCACATGGTGAACTAAAGTGAATACTGAGCCAAAGAAGAGCATTGCATCATGCCTGCTTTGGCAGCCAACCTTACACTGACAAGATGCATCAAAATAAGCAGAAAGAGCTCTCGACGAGGATGGGATTCGAACCCACGCGTGCACAGCACAATGGATTAGCAGTCCATCGCCTTAACCTCTCGGCCACCTCATCTGCCAGACGTTGGTCTTTGCCAGTAGCATTGGGAATTTACGAGGGATAATGTGTGAGCTGATCGCTGGTGTATGGACGCAGGGAGATTGACTCCAGATCCCCGACGAGGGGCTGCGTAACACTTTGGTAGAAGCCTGGAGTAATGCTGGCTTCTTCTTTGAGCCTGTTCTTCTTGGGGGTTGCCAGAGTGGATCGTCTGCCTCCATCTCACCCTGCCCCTAGCATTCTCCTCTGTCACACCAACCCTCTGCATGTCCTACTTGGCTACGTCTATGAACGTTGTCTTTGGTTTTTCTCTTATTCTCCTGCCCAGCAGCTCCGTATTTAACACCCTTTTCCCAGTATATCTTATATCCCTCCTCTGCACATGTGCAAATCACCTCAGCCTTGCTGGCCTATCGTCTGCAAACGGCTCAACCCCAGCTGTCCCTCGCACATGGTCATTTCGAATCTGTTGCATCCTGGACACTCCCAAGCAAAAGCTTATCATCTTCAACTATGCAGACACAATCTGTGCCACACATCAGAGCAGTTCTCACTACCGTCTTCTAAAGCTTGCCTTTCGCACTTGCTGCTATCCTTGTGTGACAAATCACCCCTGAATTTGCTCTCCACCCACGCCCAATGGATTGGCTACACACTTGGCTTCGGGTCTCCTCGCGGACGTGCAAAAGGGTCCTGGAGAATGCGGGCATCGATCCCGCTGCCTCTCACATGCAAAGCGAGCGCTCTACCATTTGAGCTAATTCCCCATTGAGGATTGAGCACTGCAGCTTCATCGTGCCATACGGAGCTTCAGCTCAGGTGGCTCTAATCACAACACCTCCCTTTCAATGTTTTCTGGGCATGTCAACTACAACAAGACCCTTTGGTGCAATCGTAACTCACACGAGACACTTCCGAGCGATTCAAGTCTGGGCCCTACGCAGTACGCCAGGAGAGTGTCACTGGAAGCCCCTTTCAGCTGCTTCTGGAGAAAAGAGATGTCAGACTGGGCCGGGGGACTCTCTGCTGCCATCGGCCAGTATTGTGAGGGTAAGAGGGGAGACAATCACTTCATATGGTCAAACATTGATGAGGTTTGAAGCCAGCGTTAAATTGATAGTACCTGAAAGGTAGTGAGCGGAGAAGTGCAAATAAACCTGGGGTGTGGAACTCCAGGCCTCGAGGGCCGGTGTCCTGGAGGTTTTAGATATCACCCGGGGTCAGCACACCTGAATCAAATGATTAGTTCATTACCAGGCCTCTGGAGAACTTCAAGAAATGTTGAGGAGGTAATTTAGCCATTTGAATCCCCTATGATGGATCAAGAATACATCTGAAACCTGCAGGACACCGGCCCTCGAGGCCTGGAGTTCGACACCTGTGAAATAAAGATTTGCCAAAGGAAGCCACATGCATTCAATTGGGACACTGACTAGCAAAGTGTCAAATGGAGAATGCGGGCATCGATCCCGCTACCTCTCGCATGCTAAGCGAGCGCTCTACCATTTGAGCTAACTCCCCTGTGCCACATGTGTTACTTATTACAGTCTACACTTTGTCCATACTTGCTGTATGATCAAAATAGGGAAGGGGCACAAATCCTGAAATCTGCAAAGCGCCCAGGATGTGGCTAAGAGACTAAGGTGGCTCGTTGACAATCCACTGTCATGCTAACGTAACTGAATGCCATCAGCCTTAGAGACAGACTGAGGAGACTGGACATCCAAGGGACTGTGGACTAGAGCCACAGTAATTCACATTGAATGAAGCCAACTGAGGGAGGTGGTTCTAATCAATATGCTTACCGACCTCCTCCCCTTGATTTTCAGTGTAGGGCAAGTGGGCCATTAGGTATGTTGCTATTCTGGAAGCAGAAGGTCTTTCTGCTACTGTATTAGCAGACCATTCTCTTTAACATGACCTGTGCAACAAGACCACATGGTGAACTAAAGTGAATACTGAGCCAAAGAAGAGCATTGCATCATGCCTGCTTTGGCAGCCAACCTTACACTGACAAGATGCATCAAAATAAGCAAAAAGAGCTCTCGACGAGGATGGGAGTCGAACCCACTCGTGCACAGCACAAAGGATTAGCAATCCATCTCCTTAACCTCTCGGCCACCTCATCTGCCAGACGCTGGTCTTTGCCAGTAGCATTGGGAATTTACGAGGGATAATGTGTGAGCTGATCGCTGGTGTATGGACGCAGGGAGATTGACTCCAGATCCCCGACGAGGGGCTGCGTAACACTTTGGTAGAAGCCTGGAGTGATGCTGGCTTCTTCTTTGAGCCTGTTCTTCTTGGGGGTTGCCAGAGTGGATCGTCTGCCTCCATCTCACCCTGCCCCTAGCATTCTCCTCTGTCACACCAACCCTCTGCAAGTCCTACTTGGCTACGTCTATGAACGTTGTCTTTGGTTTTTCTCTTATTCTCCTGCCCAGCAGCTCCGTATTTAACACCCTTTTCCCAGTATATCTTATATCCCTCCTCTGCACATGTGCAAATCACCTCAGCCTTGCTGGCCTATCGTCTGCAAACGGCTCAACCCCAGCTGTCCCTCACACATGGTCATTTCGAATCTGTTGCATCCTGGACACTCCCAAGCAAAAGCTTATCATCTTCAACTATGCAGACACAATCTGTGCCACACATCAGAGCAGCTCTCACTACCGTCTTCTAAAGCTTGCCTTTCGCACTTGCTGCTATCCTTGTGTGACAAATCACCCCTGAATTTGCTCTCCACCCACGCCCAATGGATTGGCTACACACTTGGCTTCGGGTCTCCTCGCGGACGTGCAAAAGGGTCCTGGAGAATGCAGGGATCGATCCCGCTGCCTCTCACATGCAAAGCGAGCGCTCTACCATTTGAGCTAATTCCCCATTGAGGATTGAGCACTGCAGCTTCATCGTGCCATACGGAGCTTCAGCTCAGGTGGCTCTAATCACAACACCTCCCTTTCAATGTTTTCTGGGCATGTCAACTACAACAAGACCCTTTGGTGCAATCGTAACTCACACGAGACACTTCCGAGCGATTCAAGTGTGGGCCCTACGCAGTACGCCAGGAGAGTGTCACTGGAAGCCCCTTTCAGCTGCTTCTGGAGAAAAGAGATGTCAGACTGGGCCGGGGGACTCTTTGCTGCCATCGGCCAGTATTGTGAGGGTAAGAGGGGAGACAATCACTTCATATGGTCAAACATTGATGAGGTTTGAAGCCAGCGTTAACTTGATAGTACCTGAAAGGTAGTGAGCGGAGAAGTGCAGATAAACCTGGGGTGTGGAACTCCAGGCCTCGAGGGCCGGTGTCCTGCAGGTTTTAGATATCACCCGGGGTCAGCACACCTGAATCAAATGATTAGTTCATTACCAGGCCTCTGGAGAACTTCAAGAAATGTTGAGGAGGTAATTTAGCCATTTGAATCCCCTATGATGGATCAAGAATACATCTGAAACCTGCAGGACACCGGCCCTCGAGGCCTGGAGTTCGACACCTGTGAAATAAAGATTTGCCAGAAGAAGCCACATGCATTCAATTGGGACACTGACTAGCAAAGTGTCAAATGGAGAATGCGGGCATCGATCCCGCTACCTCTCGCATGCTAAGCGAGCGCTCTACCATTTGAGCTAACTCCCCTGTGCGACATGTGTTACTTATTACAGTCTACACTTTATCCATACTTGCTGTATGATCAAAATAGGGAAGGGGCACAAATCCTGAAATCTGCAAAGCGCCCAGGATGTGGCTAAGAGACTAAGGTGGCTCGTCGACAATCCACTGTCATGCTAACGTAACTGAATGCCATCAGCCTTAGAGACAGACTGAGGAGACTGGACATCCAAGGGACTGTGGACTAGAGCCACAGTAATTCACATTGAATGAAGCCAACTGAGGGAGGTGGTTCTAATCAATATGCTTACCGACCTCCTCCCCTTGGTTTTCAGTGTAGGGCAAGTGGGCCATTAGGTATGTTGCTATTCTGGAAGCAGAAGGTCTTTCTGCTACTGTATTAGCAGACCATTCTCTTTAACATGACCTGTGCAACAAGACCACATGGTGAACTAAAGTGAATACTGAGCCAAAGAAGAGCATTGCATCATGCCTGCTTTGGCAGCCAACCTTACACTGACAAGATGCATCAAAATAAGCAGAAAGAGCTCTCGACGAGGATGGGATTCGAACCCACGCGTGCACAGCACAATGGATTAGCAGTCCATCGCCTTAACCTCTCGGCCACCTCATCTGCCAGACGTTGGTCTTTGCCAGTAGCATTGGGAATTTACGAGGGATAATGTGTGAGCTGATCGCTGGTGTATGGACGCAGGGAGATTGACTCCAGATCCCCGACGAGGGGCTGCGTAACACTTTGGTAGAAGCCTGGAGTGATGCTGGCTTCTTCTTTGAGCCTGTTCTTCTTGGGGGTTGCCAGAGTGGATCGTCTGCCTCCATCTCACCCTGCCCCTAGCATTCTCCTCTGTCACACCAACCCTCTGCATGTCCTACTTGGCTACGTCTATGAACGTTGTCTTTGGTTTTTCTCTTATTCTCCTGCCCAGCAGCTCCGTATTTAACACCCTTTTCCCAGTATATCTTATATCCCTCCTCTGCACATGTGCAAATCACCTCAGCCTTGCTGGCCTATCGTCTGCAAACGGCTCAACCCCAGCTGTCCCTCGCACATGGTCATTTCGAATCTGTTGCATCCTGGACACTCCCAAGCAAAAGCTTATCATCTTCAACTATGCAGACACAATCTGTGCCACACATCAGAGCAGCTCTCACTACCGTCTTCTAAAGCTTGCCTTTCGCACTTGCTGCTATCCTTGTGTGACAAATCACCCTGAATTTGCTCTCCACCCACGCCCAATGGATTGGCTACACACTTGGCTTCGGGTCTCCTCGCGGACGTGCAAAAGGGTCCTGGAGAATGCAGGCATCGATCCCGCTGCCTCTCACATGCAAAGCGAGCGCTCTACCATTTGAGCTAATTCCCCATTGAGGATTGAGCACTGCAGCTTCATCGTGCCATACGGAGCTTCAGCTCAGGTGGCTCTAATCACAACACCTCCCTTTCAATGTTTTCTGGGCATGTCAACTACAACAAGACCCTTTGGTGCAATCGTAACTCACACGAGACACTTCCGAGCGATTCAAGTCTGGGCCCTACGCAGTACGCCAGGAGAGTGTCACTGGAAGCCCCTTTCAGCTGCTTCTGGAGAAAAGAGATGTCAGACTGGGCCGGGGGACTCTTTGCTGCCATCGGCCAGTATTGTGAGGGTAAGAGGGGAGACAATCACTTCATATGGTCAAACATTGATGAGGTTTGAAGCCAGCGTTAACTTGATAGTACCTGAAAGGTAGTGAGCGGAGAAGTGCAAATAAACCTGGGTTGTGGAACTCCAGGCCTCGAGGGCCGGTGTCCTGCAGGTTTTAGATATCACCCGGGGTCAGCACACCTGAATCAAATGATTAGTTCATTACCAGGCCTCTGGAGAACTTCAAGAAATGTTGAGGAGGTA
This sequence comes from Neolamprologus multifasciatus, assembly GCF_963576455.1. NCBI lineage: Eukaryota > Metazoa > Chordata > Actinopteri > Cichliformes > Cichlidae > Neolamprologus > Neolamprologus multifasciatus. Next base: position 879,698 of record NC_140450.1, on the reverse strand, counting down.
ATTTAGCCATTTGAATCCCCTATGATGGATCAAGAATACATCTGAAACCTGCAGGACACCGGCCCTCGAGGCCTGGAGTTCGACACCTGTGAAATAAAGATTTGCCAAAGGAAGCCACATGCATTCAATTGGGACACTGACTAGCAAAGTGTCAAATGGAGAATGCGGGCATCGATCCCGCTACCTCTCGCATGCTAAGCGAGCGCTCTACCATTTGAGCTAACTCCCCTGTGCCGCATGTGTTACTTATTACAGTCTACACTTTGTCCATACTTGCTGTATGATCAAAATAGGGAAGGGGCACAAATCCTGAAATCTGCAAAGCGCCCAGGATGTGGCTAAGAGACTAAGGTGGCTCGTTGACAATCCACTGTCATGCTAACGTAACTGAATGCCATCAGCCTTAGAGACAGACTGAGGAGACTGGACATCCAAGGGACTGTGGACTAGAGCCACTGCTAATTCACATTGAATGAAGCCAACTGAGGGAGGTGGTTCTAATCAATATGCTTACCGACCTCCTCCCCTTGGTTTTCAGTGTAGGGCAAGTGGGCCATTAGGTATGTTGCTATTCTGGAAGCAGAAGGTCTTTCTGCTACTGTATTAGCAGACCATTCTCTTTAACATGACCTGTGCAACAAGACCACATGGTGAACTAAAGTGAATACTGAGCCAAAGAAGAGCATTGCATCATGCCTGCTTTGGCAGCCAACCTTACACTGACAAGATGCATCAAAATAAGCAGAAAGAGCTCTCGACGAGGATGGGATTCGAACCCACGCGTGCACAGCACAATGGATTAGCAGTCCATCGCCTTAACCTCTCGGCCACCTCATCTGCCAGACGCTGGTCTTTGCCAGTAGCATTGGGAATTTACGAGGGATAATGTGTGAGCTGATCGCTGGTGTATGGACGCAGGGAGATTGACTCCAGATCCCCGACGAGGGGCTGCGTAACACTTTGGTAGAAGCCTGGAGTGATGCTGGCTTCTTCTTTGAGCCTGTTCTTCTTGGGGGTTGCCAGAGTGGATCGTCTGCCTCCATCTCACCCTGCCCCTAGCATTCTCCTCTGTCACACCAACCCTCTGCATGTCCTACTTGGCTACGTCTATGAACGTTGTCTTTGGTTTTTCTCTTATTCTCCTGCCCAGCAGCTCCGTATTTAACACCCTTTTCCCAGTATATCTTATATCCCTCCTCTGCACATGTGCAAATCACCTCAGCCTTGCTGGCCTATCGTCTGCAAACGGCTCAACCCCAGCTGTCCCTCGCACATGGTCATTTCGAATCTGTTGCATCCTGGACACTCCCAAGCAAAAGCTTATCATCTTCAACTATGCAGACACAATCTGTGCCACACATCAGAGAAGCTCTCACTACCGTCTTCTAAAGCTTGCCTTTCGCACTTGCTGCTATCCTTGTGTGACAAATCACCCCTGAATTTGCTCTCCACCCACGCCTAATGGATTGGCTACACACTTGGCTTCGGGTCTCCTCGCGGACGTGCAAAAGGGTCCTGGAGAATGCGGGCATCGAGCCCGCTGCCTCTCACATGCAAAGCGAGCGCTCTACCATTTGAGCTAATTCCCCATTGAGGATTGAGCACTGCAGCTTCATCGTGCCATACGGAGCTTCAGCTCAGGTGGCTCTAATCACAACACCTCCCTTTCAATGTTTTCTGGGCATGTCAACTACAACAAGACCCTTTGGTGCAATCGTAACTCACACGAGACACTTCCGAGCGATTCAAGTCTGGGCCCTACGCAGTACGCCAGGAGAGTGTCACTGGAAGCCCCTTTCAGCTGCTTCTGGAGAAAAGAGATGTCAGACTGGGCCGGGGGACTCTTTGCTGCCATCGGCCAGTATTGTGAGGGTAAGAGGGGAGACAATCACTTCATATGGTCAAACATTGATGAGGTTTGAAGCCAGCGTTAACTTGATAGTACCTGAAAGGTAGTGAGCGGAGAAGTGCAAATAAACCTGGGGTGTGGAACTCCAGGCCTCGAGGGCCGGTGTCCTGCAGGTTTTAGATATCACCCGGGGTCAACACACCTGAATCAAATGATTAGTTCATTACCAGGCCTCTGGAGAACTTCAAGAAATGTTGAGGAGGTAATTTAGCCATTTGAATCCCCTATGATGGATCAAGAATACATCTGAAACCTGCAGGACACCGGCCCTCGAGGCCTGGAGTTCGACACCTGTGAAATAAAGATTTGCCAAAGGAAGCCACATGCATTCAATTGGGACACTGACTAGCAAAGTGTCAAATGGAGAATGTGGGCATCGATCCCGCTACCTCTCGCATGCTAAGCGAGCGCTCTACCATTTGAGCTAACTCCCCTGTGCCGCATGTGTTACTTATTACAGTCTACACTTTGTCCATACTTGCTGTATGATCAAAATAGGGAAGGGGCACAAATCCTGAAATCTGCAAAGCGCCCAGGATGTGGCTAAGAGACTAAGGTGGCTCGTTGACAATCCACTGTCATGCTAACGTAACTGAATGCCATCAGCCTTAGAGACAGACTGAGGAGACTGGACATCCAGGGGACTGTGGACTAGAGCCACTGCTAATTCACATTGAATGAAGCCAACTGAGGGAGGTGGTTCTAATCAATATGCTTACCGACCTCCTCCCCTTGGTTTTCAGTGTAGGGCAAGTGGGCCATTAGGTATGTTGCTATTCTGGAAGCAGAAGGTCTTTCTGCTACTGTATTAGCAGACCATTCTCTTTAACATGACCTGTGCAACAAGACCACATGGTGAACTAAAGTGAATACTGAGCCAAAGAAGAGCATTGCATCATGCCTGCTTTGGCAGCCAACCTTACACTGACAAGATGCATCAAAATAAGCAGAAAGAGCTCTCGACGAGGATGGGATTCGAACCCACGCGTGCACAGCACAATGGATTAGCAGTCCATCGCCTTAACCTCTCGGCCACCTCATCTGCCAGACGCTGGTCTTTGCCAGTAGCATTGGGAATTTACGAGGGATAATGTGTGAGCTGATCGCTGGTGTATGGACGCAGGGAGATTGACTCCAGATCCCCGACGAGGGGCTGCGTAACACTTTGGTAGAAGCCTGGAGTGATGCTGGCTTCTTCTTTGAGCCTGTTCTTCTTGGGGGTTGCCAGAGTGGATCGTCTGCCTCCATCTCACCCTGCCCCTAGCATTCTCCTCTGTCACACCAACCCTCTGCATGTCCTACTTGGCTACGTCTATGAACGTTGTCTTTGGTTTTTCTCTTATTCTCCTGCCCAGCAGCTCCGTATTTAACACCCTTTTCCCAGTATATCTTATATCCCTCCTCTGCACATGTGCAAATCACCTCAGCCTTGCTGGCCTATCGTCTGCAAACGGCTCAACCCCAGCTGTCCCTCGCACATGGTCATTTCGAATCTGTTGCATCCTGGACACTCCCAAGCAAAAGCTTATCATCTTCAACTATGCAGACACAATCTGTGCCACACATCAGAGCAGCTCTCACTACCGTCTTCTAAAGCTTGCCTTTCGCACTTGCTGCTATCCTTGTGTGACAAATCACCCCTGAATTTGCTCTCCACCCACGCCCAATAGATCGTTCGTTATTGAGCCCTCTCAATAACAAACGATCTGTCGGTCTCAAGCCAGCGCGTTAACATCTCCCTTATAAACTCCAGCAGTGGCTGCTGACCCTCGGCGCCCTCCCGGAGGCCAAATAGCTGCAGGTTCTTCCTTTGGCCCCGGTTCTCCAGGTCGTCGGTTTTTGCCTCCAGTTAGGATATCCGCTTCATGGCATTGCTGAGATCGGCCACGCTCTTTCCCAGGAGCTCCTCTGCCAACATTCTATTTTCAGCTTCCGTCAGTCGTGTAGCATTTGCAGCAACATTTTGGTTTACCTCCGTCATGTTTTTCTCCAAAGCAGCAACTGGCTTCGTCATTTCACCCATACGGTTATCTATGCTGTCCAGTTTAGTTCTGAATACACTAAACTCGGAGCGCAATGACCAAAGTTCAGCTAACACCGTGCTAAGGTCACCCATGCTACTAGCGCTAGCAGCCCCCTCCCTTTTTTCAGGCATTGCCAAAATATCGGTTTTAACTGGTTTTTGGGAACCGTGTTTACGGGTGAAAATATCACAGTCCTTGAGATTAGTCGTTTTTGACATTTTCCAATAGCAATTAAGTTTCTAGTTTTGGCTTGTTCTGGGTTTTTAATGCAGGTTACACGGAGCAACCACTTTATGCTGCCATCTTGGTCCGCGGCTCCATAGCGCCCCCCATGCACCTCATTTTACTGTGTACAGTGACAATAACCCGCTAACATACGTCATGAAGTCAGCAAAACTTAATGCAGCTGGACACCGCTGGGTGTTGGCAGATTATCGGTTCACTCTTAAGTACAGGCCAGGGGCAGCGAATCGAGATGCATATTTCTTATGAAGAAGAGGAAAGCCCATTAAAGACATCATGCAGGAATGCACAGAGGAATGTCAGCAGGATGCCATTGAATGCATTGGGAAAACTGTCACCTGTAATGTCAACGCGCTTCCATAGGGATGCATCGTCTCAGAACCAATTCAGCCATTTGCAGTTGACGACATCAGAGACGCCCAGGATGCAGACATAGCCATAAACCGAGTTTTGTCCCTGAAGAGAACACACACCTACCTGAAGCATAAAGAAAAGATGGCGGCGAGTGAGGCAGTTAGGTACCTTCTTCGGCAGTGGCCCCATTTGCAGATTGATGGAGATGGCATTCTGAGGCGTAAGACCACAAGGAGAATGCAGTTAGTTGTTCCTGACTCATTAAAGCCCATGGTCTATAAACATCTACATGGGGAGTTGGGACATTTAGGAGCAGACAGGATGGTTGCTCTCACCAGGGAGCACTTTTTCTGGCCTAAAATGAGGCAGGAAATGGAGCACTATGTCACTCAGGTGTGTCGCGGTATAAAGAAGAAGAAGCCTAAAAGAATAACCAGAACCTCAATTCAGAGCATTGAAACATCTGCGCCGTTTGAGATGATATCCATTGACTATCTGCATTTGGACAAGTGCACAGGAGGTGAAGAATACATACTCGTAGTTGTGGATCATTGTGGATCACCAAATATGCCCAGGCATATGCGACAAGGGACAAGTCTGGGAAGACTGCGGCAAGAAAGCTCTTTGATGACTTTATCATGTGCTTCGGTTTCCCATCCAAAATACACCATGACCAGGGGAAAGAATTTGAGAACAATCTTTTCTGCAAGCTTCAAGGCTACTGCGGTATCAGCCATTCTCGTACCTCCCCATACCACCCACAGGCCAATCCTGCAGAGCGCTTCAATAGGACACTCATGCTCCGGACACTTGATGAATCTCAGAAGTCAAGATGGAAAGACCCTTTGAACAAAGTAGTTCATGCCTACAACTCGACTGTGCACGAAGCAACAGGATTTTCTCCATTCTTCCTTCTCTTTGGCCGTGAACCAACCTTGCCTATCGACCTGCTCTTCCCAAAAAAAGAAGAAGAGAAGAGTCAATCACACAGTGGCTATGCAGAGAAATGGAGAGGAGTTATGCAAGAGGCCTATGCAATTGCGAGGCAGAACATGAGAAAGAGTGCAAGAAGGGGACAGAAAAACTACAATCAACGTGGATGGAGCTCTGTGCTTCAGCCAGGTGACCATGTCTTGGTGAGAAATCTCACACGCAGAGGAGGTCCTGGGAAACTGCGCAGCTATTGGGAGGATATGATTCATCTCATCACCGAAAGGAAAGGTCCTGATAGTCCAGTGTATGTGGTTGAGCCATTGCAGGGGACAGGAAGAAGACGAGTGTTACACCGTAACTGTATAAAAAAAATATTGTGTGGGGTGGAGTCGTAGGAAATGACGTAGGCAGAAGTTGGGGGTTACGCGATGCTACTTGAGAAGGGGAGATTGTTTTCCGTGTTAGTTCTGTTTACCTCGTAAGCTGTGTTCCTGGTTGCCATCCTTCACGGTGATGCTCCGAGTGTTAAGTTCATGACTGGAAGTAAGTTTCCTTAAATATGTTTATTTTACGATTCTGATGATGGCCGCGGCTTTAGTTACATTCTACCGCGTTGTACCACCGCATTTTCATCTCGTGACTAGAGGCATGTGCCGCTGGCCGCCGCCATTATGTAGTAATTTTATTCGGCCACACGATGGCGCCAAAGTCCCTTTGTTTACAGTTAGAGTGGATGTTGCGGCTATGTATGACATTCTCACTGTGTTTATTGTGTCCTTTCTGTGTTTGGAGCAAGAGATGTAAGATTGGCATAGTTCAAATCATATATGTTGTGTTATGTGTATATTCAGATGGATGTGTTGGTTTATTTCATTTAATTCTTTATGTTTATCTTAGTGAAGCTGTTGCTGTATATATTTATATACTCATGGCAACTTGTTTGTTACTACAGACTGCTGGCAACACTGAGCATCTAGGTGGCAATAAAACAGCTGGCGGTGACAATCCAGCAAAGTGGAAGCCTGTTGTCCTCCTTCCTGTATCCTGACCGATACACCATCCTGTTAGCTGCTGAACCTAAAAGAACTAGCCCTCACCAAGTACTCCTCAACAGTAACCTACTGTTGCCGTGTCCTTACCTGGTTGACGAGTCTGGGGTGTGCGAAAGCAGCCTGAAAGAGAAAAGCCGTGGAAACAAACGGAGGCAGTCAGCAAGAAGACATCATCAGACCAAGCCCGATACTGACCAAACGGACGCAGGCAGTTCTAGTGAAGACGACTGTCACATGTGGACAGCACTCAGATATGCTGATCCACCCCTCAACCCAGAAGCAGAGGATTTCTGCCCCCAGAGTGAAGAACTCGAGAAGTCTGAGCCTGCTTTCAGAGCAGAGGGGCATCCTGAAGAGGAACAGGTGGAGGAGAGACGACGTTTGGAGGAGGAGGTTGAAGCTCCAGCTGTTGGACCCGAGAGTGAGCAGAGTGATGCTGAGACATGGAGGCACAAGCCAAAGAGAATGAGACAGCCCCGGCGTGTCTACACATGAAAAACTAGGCCAGCAGTGGAGCACGTGCCCTGTCAGTGTGAACATCCATCCATCATTCCTCTGTCCCACCATCATTCATGAATCCTTTACAGTATCAATAGATATAACAGAAAAACACAGAGTCAACTTCACAAGAGAGTTTAATCTAAGCGTAACATTACAGTTCATGTTGATGTGGTATTGACACAGTTAAAAACAGGTACTCTGAGCATTATTACTATAATAAACTTTCCCGTAGGAACGCTGTGTTACTGCGTTACTATAACCGTGATTTTTTTGCGAGAATGTCTCATGACAGTGACGTAAGCGAGTGCGACGTTCGTGACAACAGCTGTGTGCAGATCAACAACGGATCATATATCGAGTGCAGAGAGAGTATGAGCGTGCAGCGTTTAAAGCGTGGAAGTACTGACCTTACTTTGAGTTTGATTCCATAAAAAGTGACAAAAACATTAGTGTCCGTTGTGCGTGGGAAGAAAACTTCTTTTTGCAGCGAAAAAAACCCCTAAACTTCCGAGCAAGCGCCGAGTAGCTACGACGTAATGGGAAACTCACAGAGAAACTGCGGTATCCTTCCACTGACCGCTGCGGCACACCTGCACCAGGATAAACCTCCGCCTACTCTACTCCTGCTTTACAGGTGAAAATAGAGCAAAAGGACCGCTAGTCTTTGACTTTATTTATTTTCTGCTGTGTTTTACTTGCATCTGAAAGAGTGAGTGTAAACACAAATAAATAAATAAAATATATATATTTATTATGTGCTGGAATGTGCAGAAAATAGGTTTAAATGTTAAACTAATTTCTTCCAGTCAGAGAATGGTGCATGTAATTAAAATTTTGCTTCATGCATAAAGTTAAAAGATTAAAACTAACAAAACAAGTTTTAAAAAGAGACTTTTCCATTTGATTACATTTTGTATGATGGATTATGTAGAAAAAGTAGAATTGGGCTGAAAGATCTATCACTTTATCACCTATTCAGGTTGTAAATCATGTTTTTAAAAAGTAACTAAGTAACTAAGTAACTAAGTAATTAATTACTTTTGAAAATAAGTAATCAGTAAAGTAACGGGATTACTTTTTTGGGGAAGTAATCAGTAATTAATTACTGATTACTTTTTTCAAGTAACTTGACCAACACTAATCGTGACCATGAGAGACTTGTCCTGAGATACTAACAGATGGTAAAACCTCTCACCCAGTAATGTGTAATATGTGTGGAAATACTTGTTTGCTCGCTCATCTTCGGTTAAATGTTCTATTTTTGGTAAAATGTCAAAGATTAGAAAGAAAATGTGCGGCAACATTTTTCTTTTGTGGGGGAGGGTGTTGCGCTCTAAAAGTAGTTATAAAACTTACATTTTTCTGAATCGTTGGGAAAATCTTTAAAGACTATTCTTATTTAATTGTGTTTTGTTTTTGGACACATTTCTAGTTAACTTTCGTAGTTTACTGGCTCCAGGAGGTCAGAGTTCAGACGTGTGATGTCATCAGTAAGCGCAGAAGAAAAAACAGTGTCTGAGACGTGAGAGATGTTTTGCTGATGATACGCTATGCTGCCTGTAAACTCCAAACCTGAACTGAGGAGAATAAAGTTGCAAAAAAAAGGAGAGTGCAGTCACGTCTCTCTGAGGGTGCAACACTCATGCACTCAAAGACTGAACCTAAACTGGAAGACTAACGTGGAGTCTCACGCAATGATCGCGCGCCGGTGGAGGCGTCACCATTAAGTAGCTCCCTCCGCTGACGCTGATCCGCTGCAGGTGTGTGGCATCCTCCGTGGGCGTGGCCAGTCATCCACAGGCCTGACGGTGCCTGTAGCCCCGCCTCCTGGCCACAGCCACAACCACACACACACACACACACACATACACATACACATACATAGACACATGGAACAAAACCCCAGACAGCAGAACAGAGCACCCACCAAATAATACCAATAATAATAATAATAATAATAATAATAATAATAATAATAATAATAATAATAATAATAGTCCACACTTCTCACTGACCCTGAGTCCCCAGAGCTGGGTCCGTGACAGTGAGACGCCGGCATGTGGGAATGATAACCCACTGACTATATCCCTGCAACGTCTGTCGGTCGGTCAGTCAGTATGAGTGAGGGAGGAGGAGCCTGCTCAGATGTTCGCTATTGGCTTACACTGAACCCAAATGAAACCTCACAGCGCTGTTTCACACTGTGAAGCATCAGCCAGACATTCAGCACGCAGTAGGCGCTGAAAGCTTCACTACAGCAAGCCTGCACGCTGTACCCCCGTGGGACACGCCCACCGCCAAATGTCACGGCGTGTGACCAAGACACGCCGACCAGTGTGACAAAACCGCAGCGAGAACACACGGCTCTTTAAAAGGTGATGACCAGACAACAAGGCCTCACAGAAACAGATGTACAATCTACACACACACACACACACACACACACACACACACACACACACACACACACACACATGGCATCATTGTAAAAGCAGATCACTTTCTGCTTGTACACACACAGCATTCCTTCAAGGGATATATATGTCTGCCACACACACACACACACACAGACACACACACACACGCACACACACAGACACACACACAGAGTTGTGAATTGTGCATGACATCATTATAAACACAGATCACTTCCAGGCTCAGTTTTCTTCCACTGAGTGAGTTACTGTTCCAGCACACACTCATGTTTCCATCCACCAGGAGGACGCTACATCCACTCACATCCACCCGTTGCACCCAGAAAAGTGAAACTACATCTGCTGCCTCATTAACTCCTGCCCCACCCTAAACCTGAGCTCGGCTGTAGTCAGCTCACAGTTAATGTCCTGAAATGGATGAAAACCTCAGTGTGTTTCAGTGCGGACAGGTGATGACAGGTCTGCTGTCTGCAGCTTGTTTTGTGGTTTGGGTGAAGTTTAACAAGCTTCGCCTCCTTCCAGGATTTACTTTGGACCCGACTCTATCACCTGTCACTCCAACTCAGTGTCACATCACGATGTGTTATTGCTGGACAGCAGAGCAAAATGAGTCAATTTTACAATTAAGGCTCTAAAACTGGGCCATTCCCATTCTGTTGGCCAGAGTCATGTGACTCTCTGGCTTTCTTTTGCAGCCACAAAAATGAGCAAAGTCAATCTGAGGTGATGGAGCAAGGTGCATACAGGTCCTCCACACTTGAGTTCCTTCATTTTGTTTACAGCACTTTTATTCTGACTTTTTCAGTCTCTGA
>NC_140450.1:791935-866935 GCF_963576455.1 Neolamprologus multifasciatus | reverse complement strand
CAGATCCTCTGCTTTATCCTGACTAATGTGCAAATTTAGTGGCCCTTGTTCAGGTGTACACCACCCACCCTATGACAGCTGGGACAGGATGGATGTTATAACGCTACAGGCTTCATTAACAGATGGATGACATCACAGCTGTTATTCCCACCTTACATACACACTGTGGGTGAAGCCCAGATTCAATTCAATTAAATTTTATTTACACAGCACCCAATCACAACAGTCACCTCAAGGTGCTTTATAATGTAAGGTCGACCCTACAGTAATACATACAGAGAAAAACCCAACAATCATATGACCCCCTATGAGCAGCATTTTGGCGACAGTGGGAAGGAAAAACTCCCTTTTAACAGGAAGAAACCTCCAGCAGAACCAGGCTCAGGGAGGGGCGGGGCCATCTGCTGTGATTGGTTGGGGTGAGAGAAGGAAGACAGGATAAAGACATGCTGTGGAAGAGAGACAGAGATTAATAACAGATATGATTCAATGCAGAGAGGTCTGTTAACACATAGTGAGTGAAGAAGAAACACCCAGTGCATCATGGGAATCCCCCGGCAGCCTACGTCTATTGCAGCATAACTAAGGGAGGATTCAGGGTCACCTGGTCCAGCCCTAACTATATGCTTTAGCAAAAAGGAAAGTTTGAAGCCTAATCTTGAAAGTAGAGATAGTGTCTGTCTCCTGAATCCAAACTGGAAGCTGGTTCCACAGAAGAGGGGCCTGAAAACTGAAGGCTCTGCCTCCCATTCTACTTTTAAATACTTTAGGAACAACAAGTAGGCCTGCAGAGCGAGAGCGAAGTGCTCTAATAGGGTGATATGGTACTACAAGGTCATTAAGATAAGATGGGGCCTGATTATTTAAGACCTTGTATGTGAGGAGCAGATTGAAACAAAGCTCCACCCTGACTGAGGAGAAGCAGGAGCTCCACCCTGTGGGTTTGAAGGACTCACACTGCAGCAGGATAATGAACCCAAACACACCAAAGAAGACGCAGAGTGCTGACATCATGGACCGAAGAAGGGGTTAAAGGTCAACGTGTGTCACTCGAGTGATGCTGCCATCGGACAGATTCTGATGTTCACTCATGAACATTTTACTCAGACTGATGTCGTCTATGTGCAGCGATGTGTTTCTGTGGAGGTCAGAGGTCAGACTGTTGACAGCGTGTGTGCTCCTGTCGTGCTGTTACAGATGAACCTGGCTCTGGTCCACGACAGAGAGCTCATTAAGACGTTCTGGGAGAGGAGGATCGAGACTCAGACTCAGCAAGCTGAGAGCGAGGAGCAGAGGATGAGCCAGAGCGCACTCAAAAAGTGAGCGACGTCCTTCGGCCCGGCGGGCAACGCATAACATGTTTCTATAAAGCTTCATGACCAGGCTCTGGTTAGCATTTAGTCAAACACTGTGTGTAACCCAAGTTTAGTCATCTTCTTAGTTCAGTTTACTTTTAGTTTTGTACGTGTTGAAGGTCACACCTGTCTCCATCTTTGCGTACAGCTTCTTTTCTGTCATGATGCAGAAAGTTAAACATGTCCAGACTTTCTTTGTGTTAGCTGGCTAATCTGAGCTAAACCGAGAGACAAACTGTCTCCAGGCGGTCCTGGGTCTGCCCGGGTCTCCTGCTGATCAGTCAGTTATTTAATCAAGACGAGAGCTGAGACAGTGAGGGTTTGTTTTCCTCGCCAAAGAGACAACTGCAGGTCTGATTGTGTTCAGATCTGATGGAAATAACTCCAGACCAGTGAATCCACAGATAATTCATTAATTATGATGTTTACTGAATGCACAGTCATGTCACAGGATGACGGACTTTCATCAGCTTGAGTTTGAGTTGATGGATGAAACGAGCGCTCGCTGTACGTGTTTCAGTGCAGAGAGAAGGTGAGCCTCTTCAGCTGCTCGTTCCACCTGAGCACACGAGTGGCGTCCTCACGGGTTTTCAGTGGCGTCCTTCATTTGTAATGTCACTGATCTTCAGTCTAAACGGTTTCGTGTTCACAGACTTTCAGGTTCGTTCCACTCTCATTTTATTCGTCTCTGTGTGATTCGTGATTATTCTGTGGTCTGGTTACCCGTCAGCCTGACCTTTGTTCTCTGGGTGTAACTGGGTTTGATGGGACAGCTGGCGCTCCCCGCCCACTGAATGCTCTGCTGTCCTCAGACACACCCAGATCACTGACTCTTGGTAAACGTTGTTTGTAATTCACACACTGCGTCTCTCTGCAGCTTTTCACTCGTGGAGGCTTAAATTACAAACGCTTTCTTTCATCTGTCGAGGTCTTTGAGCCAGACGTCCGTTACCAAACTGAGCATGAATTCATTCGGTGAAGCCATGTGACCTCGTGGCAAATCTAAAAACAGATCGTCTCATTACAAATGGCCTCGTCGCTCAGCGAGCTGCAGGACATACCGACACAAACACACGAGCCTGTAACACCGTCTGGCTGCTGAAGGTGTCAGAGACGATGAGCACTAATGAGCGGAAACATGACCTCGCCTCACCGGGCTCTGAAGGAAGCAAAGGAAACAGGACGATGGCGGCTGGAGGCTGTCCTGGGTCTGCCCGGTGTCCTGATCAGTCCGTCGTTTAATCAACAAAGTGTGAGACGGTGAGGAAAGCAAAATCCTCATCAAACAAGAATCTGCACTAACATGCTGCAGCAGTCCACAGCCTCCTGCCCCCGTCCTGCTGCTCTTTTGATTTATCTCATATCCTCTTATTAAACTTGACCTCCTGATGTTACATCAGCTATTAGCTCTATCCGCCTTAACCCCTCTCACTCATCTTAACCTCAGTTCATCTCACCTAATCCCTCTGCTATCCATTACCCTGTACCCTAATCCCCCACCTATCACTACCATGTATCTCCTAATCCTTCGGCTATCTGTTACCATGCACCCCCCGACTCCACAGCTATCTGGCTCCCCGCTGCCTCTAACCCTGACTCTAGTCCCCGCTAATTGTGTACGTTATGTGTGATCCGAGCAGGGGCTGGAAAAATGTGCTGCGAAGCACCGAGGTGATAATCTCGGAGCGATGAGTGATGGAGGCCGGCCGCGAGCGCAGACACAGCAGCTCAATTTAGAAGATATTCTGATATTAATACTCATCTAACGGATGCTTCGGTCGGTGCGTCGGCGTTGCTGGAGCCAAAACGAATTTTATTTCATGAAAGGACGTCGACGTGAAGCTCAGCACGCTCAGCTTTTCTCAATGAGCTGCAGCGAGTCCATCAGTGAGGATCTGTGGAGGCTCTGCTGATGTGTCCTGATGTCAGTGTGAGCTCCACAGCTCTTCACTTGGACACCACGGAGCATAAAAAATACACGAGTGCATAATTACAAGAGCTAAACTTGTCTATAATTAAATCAAGTTATATTATTCCTCCACACTCGTTTAATAGATTCGTTTATTTTTAAAACATCTGCATTTAAAAAACATTCATTCATGAAAACTGAAAGAAAACTTGAACCCGTGACATCATCACACCTCCTCCGTGGCTTCAGGAGCTCAGATATAAGGCGGCACCTCTTTAGGCGGTGCTCCTCCACCCCTCGCCTGCAGCTCAAACACCAAATGAGTCAAACTAAATTTAAAGTTCAGGTAGAAGCTGAGGAGTCAAAGCGTTAGCAGGAGGAGAGGCTGTAGCAGAGTAACAGTAAAACACACCGAGGTCATCGCAGGCGTGGACGTGCTGGACTAACACAGGAGAGCTCTGATGGAGGCACCTGAGGGTGGAGTGTTTGCCCAAGGACACTTCAACATGCAGCTCGAGGATCCAGGGACTGAACCACAAACCCTGTGGTTAGTAGACCCACTGCAGTGCAGAAGCTGCAGAAATGGGAGGAGTTACAGACGCCGTGGTAGTGTTTATGTCTAAGTCTAAGCAATTCAATTCAGTTTTATTTATATAGCGCCAAATCACAACAAAAGTCGCCTCAAGGCGCTTCATAGATACAGAGAAAAACCCAACAATCATATGACCCCCTATGAGCAGCACTTTGGCGACAGTGGGAAGGAAAAACTCCCTTTTAACAGGAAGAAACCTCCAGCAGAACCAGGCTCAGGGAGGGGCGGGGCCATCTGCTGTGATTGGTTGGGGTGAGAGAAGGAAGACAGGATAAAGACATGCTGTCTTTATATGCTGACATAACACATAGTGAGTGAGAAAGGTGACTGGAAAGGAAAAGCTCAATGCATCATGGGAATCAGAGCAGAGGAGCCTGAATGGCCACAGTCACAGCAGCAGATGTTGTAGAAGAAGAAGCTCATCAACAGCACAGGAAGCGGCTGCAGTCATATTGATTATATTTAGCAGAGGAGGAGAAAATGCTGAACGTGACTCTCTGGCTTCTCTAAATCATTTCGTTTTGTTCCTGATCAGCTGACAGGTCCTCGCTGCAGGTCCCAGACCTTCGCCTGGCTGATTATAACTTAGCTGCACCTCTGGACCGCCTCCTGCACCGCTGCGTCACACTGGTGATTCAGGACCCACAACTTTGAGGTTCGTGGTGATCTCAGAGAGAAGCACATGCAAACAGCCGGTGCACCAGGAGACGACCTGAAGAGGACATCTGCCAATCACAGTGAGACGCTCAGTGATGTCATTGTGGTGCAGTAATGAGCCTGGAGCAACGACTCCACGTGTTTTTGGTGAAAATGTGTGAAGCTGGTTCTGGATGAGTCGCTGGCACTTCTGTGGGTCAGAGACATCATAGCGGCGGCGCTCAGCACGCTGAGAGGAGAAACGCTAACCTAAACCAGTGACTTGAATCACTCTGATGCTCCTTCAGGAACACGTTTGTGTCAGATGAAGGTCTTAACGCGTTGGTCCTGGTGCAGAGGAGCGAGATGCCGACCTGTCCGTCGGTCTGCCTCGGCTGACATCAGGAAGATTATCAGGACAAATGGAATAATCCGAAAAACTTGACAGGAAGGCGACGAAGAGCTGGTGAGGACAGCTGATGGCGAGGGTTGGGTTACACTCAAACATGTGACGCCTCACAGACAAACGTCTGTTATTTCTTTGCCTTTCTGCCCTGGAGTCACTTCCTGTCTGCCGCACGTTTGTGCGTCTGTGGTTGTGAAGCCTTTCAGTGACATAACGTAAACCCGACCCCTCAAACAGCCTCTGTCCTCAGGTCTGTCCCAGAGGAAGGACCAGAGAAACGTTTGGACCGGCAGGCTGGCCACATGTGATGATTTGACCTCTCCACCATCTTTGAGGAGAAACGCCTTCTTCCTACAGACAGCAGCCAATAACATCCGGTCAGAGAGTTGAATCGGACGCGGTGCAGCTCAGTTTCTTTGGCACAGAGCAGTGTTCCTGTAGTTTCTGTCAATAAAGATGAAAACTGCAGCACAGAGAATGAAAACAGATGCGGAACAAAACCTGAGCAGAAACACTGTTTGAACTTGTTTAGATGAAACCTTCATTCAGGTGAAATCGTGTCTGTGAACACTGTGAGTGACGTCACTGTACTGAGACTGAAGGGTTTGTCTGTGACGTGCAGCCAAACAGAAGAAGAAGAAAGCAGCACGAGGTGGTCTTTCTTCATCGAGCCTCACAGAGACAGGCGAGCACGCTCATGGGTGTTGGTGAAATAAAAGTGCTGATACGACAGCGATAACGCCGCAGCTGTCACCAGATCTGCTGCAGACTCAGAGCTCGTTAAGCTCTGAAGCTCTGACCTCAGCACTGCTGCACGCCACCGAGGCATCACTGTTACGATCAGGTCCTCTTAAAATACTGTTAATGAACATGATGACGTTCACCCTGACACGGCAGCTTTAAGGCCTGAACCACGAGAACGAAAACAGGAAGTTGAAGCAGGTGGTTTATAAAAGGTCACAAACCTGCGTGACCTTTGTAGGTCTGCAGAACCACTGCTGAGCACGTGCAGTGTGTGTAACAGCAAGATGGGGGTGGAGTTTGACTACATGGTGTCATGTGATGCGCTGGCATGATGTAATGTAACCGTCCTTCCTGTGTGTTTCAGGCTGAGGGGGGAGTGGGTGGTCCGTCTGGAGAACCGAACCAAACACCTGAAGAACCTCAATGACAACTACGTGAGGAAGATGAAGGTGGAGCCGTCAGCTGACCAGACGTGAGCCCCGATAACTCGCCGTAGAGCCGCTGAGCCAACAACCGTGTGTCCTCCTGCTGCTGTGTGAGAGAAATAAAGAGCTGGAAAATAAACTCGTCTGTGATTCATTCAGAGTTTGAACGTTCTGTTTTATTTCCTGCATCTCAAACACATCAGTGCATCAGACTTTCTCCCACAGCAGTGTCAGAGTGTTTCAGCGTCAGGCTGTGCTGATTCTGCAGCACTGAGACTCACTCTGAAGCCTCTGAGCCGCCATCTGCTGGACAAACAGGGGTACTGCAGGAACAAACCGCGAGGAGGGGCGTTCAGTCCAGTAAAGGTGGGAACAGGAAGGAGTTTCCGACGCCGGCCACGTGCAGCGTGTGAACCAATAAATAATCTATAAGTGACCATTAGTGACAAAACCCTCAGTCCCCTTCAACACCAGCAAACAGCAGAGCTGGGTCAGTGTTTGGAACTGAAATAAAAACAACTATTAAATATTTTAAATTCACTCTTCAGTCAAGTTTTCTCACAGCAGCTTCACAAATACAAACGTTTTAAGTTTCCAGCTGTTTTTCTACAGAAGCATAAAAAAGTTAATTTTATGAATTATTCTCCGCAGAATTTAAGGCTTTGGCCACCAGGGGGCGTTGTTTCTCTTTAACATATGTTTAGGAAGTCATAGTGACTTTTTCCCCACCAGTGTTTTTTTTCTTTATTTTGGAAACTTTATTTATAAACATATATTTAAATTAATAACAATAATAATTTCTGCTTTTTTCTCTTTCCAGCAGTGCAGCATGCAGGGGGGGCTTTAAGGGGGCCCAGCTGTACCACACAGCTTTAGTTATTAAATACGTCGCACATGTAGATAATGATATGAACATACTCATGAACGACGTTATTATAGAATAATCCAACCCAGCTGTGAAGTGAAGTGATTTGATTGATATACCTTTATTAGTCCCACAAGGGGAAATTTCATAAGGCTGCCGACCTATTGCACGCAATGGCGGCGCCATCTTACCCTCCGACCATACATACATTACACAAACATCACATGGGGAAGACAGGTCAGAGAGGTATAACATGGAAAATGCACAACATGAGGAAAGATAAGGAGAAAAAATAACTCGTCGTTATCAGGGTGTTTTGTTCAGCTCCAGCCTTGAGACCGCAGCTGGCGCCAAAGGGGTATCCGCATGAAGTGATGGTGTTTTTACTTTAGTGTGAACAGCTCATATGAATTTCAAAGCAGTTCTACAGTCCAACACTGGTCTCTCAATCTCCCGTCGGAGACCTGCGAGCTTCGCCATACTTGCGTTCTGTGATGTTGTCATTTCTTGTGCTCAAGGAGCCGATTCTGAGAACTCACGGCAGTGTGCCTCCCCGAGATGTCATCCAATTTGCTCCCAGAGATGTTATTCCGAGCTAAACCTTCCGAGATGTATCCAGTCTGCAGTCAGAGATCTTATTCTGAGTATTCACAGCAGCCGTAGCCTCTCCAAGATCTTATCCGTGCTGCACTCAATGAGCCCATTTTGAGAAACTCACGCCTCTCCCATCGTTCCAATCCCAGCGGGCAGCCTTGTGGGGGTTTGAACAGCCGGTTCCGCTTTCTTAATTCTTCGATAAGTCAGAACCCTGTTACCATGGTTCAGAATAGGTAGATATCTTCAGCACTCAGGCTCACCCGAGCCCAAACTTCTCGTTGAGAAAGGGTGTCGATTGCATTTAGGGACCAGTTGATCCAATCCAGAATTCCTCTTTTAGGTTTTAGAGAACAGACTGTGAGAGAATGTTCCAGGGAAAAGTAATAAAAAACACGAGACTAGACAAGGACATAAGCAGAGAAGATAAGGGAGAGGAGGAGAAAAGTGGGACCGCCTTCGTCAAGAGCAGCGAGCAGATGATCAGCTTTTCCACAGGTGAGTGAGCGATGCTGGACATGTCCTTACTCAGCTGAAGACAGAATTTCACAACAAATCAGTAACTCGTAATCTACATGACAGAGGACCAGTAAGGCTCTGAGGTCCCTCCCCCCACCCTGGACTGCCCCCGACGACCCCGGGAGCTCCAGTCTGTGCCGGTCGGAGTGATTCCCTGACAGTCATTAGCTTTCATTTTATTGCTGCAGTTACTGGCATAGATGCCTTTCAGAATAAAACCTAAAACTTCTCGTTCTTTTCAAAGAGTACGGTCGGTGTCGTCCCCGTACGCCCGGAGCCGGCGGTCAGTACAGGCTGTGGATCGGTACCAGGGCGGCGTTTCTGGTTTTCTCCAGCAGTTTCTCTCTCAGCGTTTGTTTCTGGACTTCATGCCAGACGTAGCGAGGGTGCTCCACACGCGGAGGCTGCCCCGTCGGTGTCCACTCCACCTTGCGCCCGTCCTCATCGCGCTGGACGTGGTCGGGCGTGAGCTCCACCAGTGTGGTGAAGCACACGCCGTCCGTCTTGCCATTCTGTCGGCCGTTGTGCTGCAGACTGAGCACGCCCAGCGTGTTGACATCATGGTCGTAGTAAGCCGACTGCATGGCTTCCTGCACCACCATGTTGGCCGCCCAGGTCACCGCGTGGGTCCTCACCGCCGCCGCTGTTGGGAGGTGGGGCTCCGGGGCTGCCAGCAAAAAAATCATATAAATTTCACGTCTGTAATATTCTGGATATTTATCATTGAGGTATTTGTAGATATCAGGGCTGTTTCTTATATTTGTAACTTTGTAACATACTGCGTTATTTAATTTAGTTCAGTCTGTTACTGAGCCGTGTTTACACGGGTCCTACTTAATTACAGGTTATTTAGGAAGATGTCACACTTAAAACACTTTAACTCAGCCGTGTTTTCAGGAAAAAAGCCAAACTGTAGAGTGATGAAGTTTTCTGTCTGAGTTTGGTACCTCTGATGAGCAGAACCCAGATGTGCTCCTCAGCACCGATGAAGACCAACATGAGTCTCTGCACCACGTGACGGCAGCTCAGGTCTAAGGGTAGCGTGACAGGATGGCAGGGACTCAGACGGTACCTGAAGGCAGCACGGCAGGAAAGTCAGGAGTCGCCACGTCAACATTGTACAGATCAAAAAGAGGCTGAAAAACTCAGATAAAGGAAGTTTTTAAACACACTGAGGTTAATTATGGAGTTCCACAGGGTTCAGTGCTAGGACCACTTCTGTTTACATTATACATGCTTCCCCTAGGCAGCATCATTAGAAGACATAGCATACATTTACACTGCTATGCAGATGACACCCAGCTCTATCTGTCCATGAAGCCAGATAACACACACCAATGAGTTAAACTGCAGGAATGTCTTAAAGACATAAAGACTTGGATGGCCACTAACTTTCTGCTTCTTAATTCAGATCAAACTGAGGTTATTGTACTCGGCGCTGAAAAGCTTAGAAATATGGTATCTAACCAGATTCTTACTCTGGATGGCATTACCTTGGCCTCCAGCAACACTGTGAGGAACCTTGGAGTCATTTTTGACCAGGATATGTCCTTCAACGCACATATTAAACAAATATGTAAGACTGTGTTCTTCCATTTGTGCAACATCTCTAAAATTAGAAATATCCTGTCTCAGAGTGACGCTGAAAAACTAGTTCATGCATTTATTACTTCCAGGCTGGACGACTGTAATTCATTATCATCAGGAAGTCCTAAAAACTCCCTGAAAAGCCTTCAGCTAATCCAAAATGCTGCAGCAAGAGTCCTGACAGGGACTAGAAAGAGAGAGCAGATTTCTCCTGTTTTGGCTTCCTGTTAAATCCAGAATTCAAAATCCTGCTCCTCACATACAAGGTCTTAAATAATCAGGCCCCATCTTATCTTAATGACCTTGTAGTACCATATCACCCTATTAGAGCACTTCGCTCTCGCTCTGCAGGCCTACTTGTTGTTCCTAGAGTATTTAAAAGTAGAATGGGAGGCAGAGCCTTCAGTTTTCAGGCCCCTCTTCTGTGGAACCAGCTTCCAGTTTGGATTCATGAGACAGACACTATCTCTTAGTGCACTGGTACTCCATAAATAAAACTGATGTGAATTTAAACTGATGCTGCAGGTTAATCAATAACTAAACTCAACTCTGTGGTGTTTCGCTGAGTTTACATACTTCAGTCCGGATTCGATGAGGCGGAGGATGTCCCGCCCTCTGAGTTGGAGCTCTGACTGTCTGTCCCACCACGAGGCCTGAAGAGACTCCTGATCTGCTGCTGACAGACTCTTTAAACTTCCCCCTGACAGAAGAGGAGAGACTCTGCTGCTCTTCATGTGATACACATATTCACCCAGCTTCCTCAAACCAGACAAAGCTAACGATGCGTTCAGGGGCTCGGAGTAAAAAAGGTTACCCTTCAACACTAATAAAGTGTGTGACCTCTGACCTGTGACCTTGGCCAGGAAGATGAAACGGATCCACTGAGGTCCCTGCTCCTGGATGAGCAGCAAGGTGACTGGCTCACTTTCAAACCCCGCCTCCTCCTTCACCTGCAGACAAAGAGAACAGCTGATGCAGACAAAGCCAGGCTTTCTCTGCATCAGCTGCTTCAACAAAACCTGAAACCAGATCAAAGACATCCCAGCGCTGCTCATCAGCTTTGTATCCGAGTACCCACACAAAGAAGTGCGTTTGATGCATCGCTCAACACTTCTTCTAGAGACCAACCAAGCAGCTCGCTCTGCTGTTTGTAGCAGGGTGGTGCTCACAGACAGGACGGAGATCTTTTCACAGCATTACGTCCTCCTGAGCCGAGTCTGGGATGGAAAGCACGAAGTCCTGTGCAGACCGGCTCGGACTGCTGCTCCTGTGATCCGACACGGATAACAGGAAAAGTGTGACACTGGATTTATAGCTGAAGCAACACAGGGCAGCTTTAAATACTGCAGCAGAAATCAGAGGCAACCTGGAAACTCATCAATGTGCAGTCCCTTCTAATGACGGCCTTTAAAAAACCACTCATTTAATTTAAGTTCCATAAAGCTTCAAGTCATCTCCCAAATATCATCTTTAAAGAAAGAAAACACGGAAACGGACTTCCGGTTTGAACGTCACCGTGATGGCAGCACCTCGAGGTGAATAAAGAAGGACCAAACCACTCTGAGGTGGCACTAAAGTGGTAGTTTAACGGTGGGAAAATAATGATAGCTTTCTCCTCTCACTGCAAACCTGCTGCCGCACACTGTGATTCAACCCCAGCAAGCAACGGCTGAAATATGGCTGACACTGTGTTACAGGAAATAAAAGACTTTCGCCAAGAAAACAGCACAACTGGGGAGATCAAGGAAGAAATCCTAAAGGTGAGACTGGATGAGGCTGAGGGCAGGATGGAGAACAAACACTTCTTACAGGCTCCGCCTCACTCACCTCCCTCTTCATTGCCTCCTCCAGGCTCTCTCCCACCTCCACCCTCCCAGCAGGAAGATACCACTGTTTGTAACAGTCCGGTTTGGCCTCCTGCACCATCAGCACCTCCTCCTGAAGGAGTGTTAATGAATTAAACAATCGATCATTTAAGGGTATTGATGAGACTGAGACCTGTGGTGACCTCTGTTCACCTTTTCATTGAAGATGACGGCACAGACGATGTAGGTGACGTTCTTCCTCAGAGTGGCCGGTTTGCTCTGCTCCAGGCCCACATCACACACAGTGACCTCTGACCCCTGCCCACTCAGCAGCCTCTCCACCTGCTCCTCCACCTGCTGCTGTTCCTCAGCTGTCATCTGCATGTCTGTAAGAGGAAGAACAGAGAGCGTCTTCATCAGCTAAAAAAACACCTCAAAGCTGAGGCTGTGACTGCAAGCGCGCGGAGGCTCACCTGTGATCCAGGTGTGGCAGAAGCTGGGAGAGCTTCTTACTGTCGGATCTGAATCCTGAAAACTGTCGTTCACTAAAAGTACTTCGTTACTTTCTCCGCAGGTACCGACGTCATAAATCACGGAAGCCTTCCCCCCGGAAACAGATGCCGGTGATAAACGCACGAGCCCAACTGCTTCAGCTCGCCTGTTTTGACATTTGACTCCAGAAGGTGACACCGGAAGTGCTACTAATCTTCCTGTTCCGCGCCGCCGCAGTAAGAGCTTTTAACCCACTCGAACACCCCCCACGGCCGCGTTGGACGGTACAAATTAAGATGAATACATCAGAAGTTAACTGAGCTCTAACCAATCAGGAGCAGCGTTCTTAAAACGGGTATGAGCTTTTATTTGTCTGTGCGCGTGCTTTATTGTGAAAATCTGACCCGGAAATCACGTGTTTTGTAGTTTGTCCTGGTCGTTGCGACTCAGGCCGGTGTTATAACGCAGTAAGGTCACAGAGAGCCGGGAGACGTACCTGTGACGGTGGGATAGGACAAACAGGTGAAGCAGCGGAGCCGGTCCGAACCGGTCCGAACCGGTCTGAGCGGAACTCCGTCAGGTAAACAGGAAGTTGAACTGATCGCGCTCGCTGATCAATCCTCTGAGGTCCGGCAGTCGGCTGTGGGTTACTTTCATAAGCCATAGCTGCTGGTAATACTGCGTGTAGTACTATAATATAAGTATTATAGTAATATAAGTAATATAATGCTGATACTACTGTATGTTACTGTAAAAACTGTCACTCAGGAGGGTCAAAGGATCCAGTCAGAATCCAAAGATCAATTATTTATGTTATTTTAGCTGAAATGTGTTTTAGTGAGAGACAGACACACCTGTAACGTGTGAGCTCAGTTATCACAGAAAACAATCAGTGATGAGAAAATCAGGAGAGGCGGTAAAAAAGGACGGAGGAAGAATCTTTACTGAAATAAAAACGTGCTTTTACGTGCAGGTCGACACCTGTGTGAACAGTCGGGGCTCGCGTGCACGTTAAGTAAGTAAGTAAGTAAGTAAAATTTTATTTATATAGCACATTTCTAGATAAAAGATCACAAAGTGCTTTACAAGGTAAAAAAAAACAAAAACAGTCAAAAGTTAACAAAATGCAATTTTAAGTAATCACTGAGTCTGCAGATCTTAAGTTCTGAGGAAGAGAGTCCACAGTCTGGCGGCCACAGTAGCAAAAGCTCTATCACCCTTGGTTTTCAGTCTTGTATACTGAATAACAAGTAGCCCTGATCACAAGACCTCAGGGACCTACTAGGGGCATAGGGCTGTAAAAGTTCAGTGATGTACGCTGGTGCTTGTTCTTGAAGAGCCTTAAATGTCAGAACCAGAATCTTAAAATGGACTCTGATTCAACGGGGAACCAGTGCAGCTGTATAAGCAACGGTGTTACATGAGAGTATTCATGCTTGTGCGGGAATATGAAACACAGTTAAAGATCAGACCACATTAATGGAAACAGAGAGAGACAAACACGTGTTCCTTCATCAGAACTCCGGTGAATGCTTTCGGAATAAAAACAAGCAGGTAAAAGGAGAACATTCGTTATATTCAGTTGGGCTCAGGGGGGACTGTGCTGCTGTTGACCGAAGTCCGAGGAGGAGAGGAGGAAGGTGTGTTAGGAGGAAGGCAGAGAGAACATGAGATAAAGAAGGATTATTTTGAACTTTGATTGATGCAAAGCTGTTCTTGCAGGATAGAAATATGGAGCTGCAGGTGAGCAGACGCCTTCTGTTGTGTCTTCATGGTGTCAGTTTTCTCCTGTGAGAGAATAAAATCAGAGACCGTGACGAATCTTCCTGAACGCTGTTTTGTTGTTCGGTTCTCTTTGTGTTCTTTAAGACCCTGAATGAGAAGAAACAGGTGAAGCTGAGCCTCGTGGTGTGTTCAGAGTGGGCGTGTGAGGGAGTGCAGCTGCAGACACGCCGCTGTTGGAGCGTCATGTGTGCATAGCTGCTCTCTGATTGGACTCTTGTCTGATGTTGCGGCACAGTAAGCTGCAGAAGCAGGTCCTCGCTCTGTACCGGCAGTTCCTGCGAGCCGGGAAGGACAAACCGGGCTTCCTCCCCCGAATCCGCGACGAGTTCAGAGAGAACTCCCGCATCAAGAAGACGGACGTGATGCACATTGAGTATTTATACCGACGGGGCCAGCGGCAGCTGGAGCAGCTGAGGGACGTCAACACCAAACAGCTGGGCTCCTTCTCCAAACCCAAAGAGCGCGGCTGAAACCGCGTGACCTCCGAAAGACGCCGGCACCGTCAAACTGCTGCCATCATGCTCAGGAGGGGCTATGAAGGTCGCAGCAGGATACAAGCTGCAGTGAAACAAATGTTGACAGTAATGAATTTTCTCTGATGTCTGTAACAATAAAATGTGTCTGTGAGGCTTCGTGTCTCCCTCTGGAACATCATTCATGTTGTTTTCATGCGTCTGCACTGCATTCTGGGTAAATGAAGAGTTTGTTTGTTTGTTTCCAGGGAAACTGAAACGAGGGAAATCACGTGTTTTCGTTTTTACACAGAAAATTGTTTAAAGGAGCTTAAACGGAGTCAGAGCAGGAGTGGGTTTAACAAATCAGTCGATTTTAGTTTGAATAAAGTGAAATCGATTCATTAGGTCGATTTTTAAATAGAAATGTATTTTGCCAGAAACGCCAGAATCTCAGGTTAAAGCTCACAAAACGATTTCAGCAAACAGCCGAAACAGTAAATGAGAGCAGAAACATGTAAACACAGAGTGGATCGTTCACACCGTCAGGGCTGAAGAACGAAAGCTCAGAGATTCTGATGCTGCAGGTTTCCTCTCTCCAACCAAAAGTCACTGAACCTGCAGCAAACAAAGGTCCAAACGACGCTTCACACTTGATAAACATCGTCATGAACTCGCTCTGACTTTGGCTTTCACTTCCTGCACAGCTCTCTCTCTCAGTGTCCCAGTTTACCATCAAATCTCTGTTTTCTGCATTATTCTCTGCTTATTACGCAGCAGTGCTGCTGTGTTCAGGCTGTCGGCCTCTGACAACAAAGCCTCATTTCTGCCGTTCAAACCGAAGAAATGTAAACGTTTACAAATGACTGCTCAGCTGTGTCTGTAATCAAACCTCTGTAACTTTGCTCTGCTTCAGCAGCATCAGGTCATGTTCACATGTTGATTCGTGGTTTTCTTCTGTTTTGGATCGACTGCAGTATTTTTTAAGGTTAACTGTAGACTTGGATGTCTCGAGACCACTTTTACGTGGTCTCGGTCTTGTCTCGGTCTCGCCGTCTCAGATCGACATAGTGGTCGGGAGATCTGGAGTCAACAGTTTCCATGACACACAACGTAACGTTCGATGATGTGTCATTTCAAAAGCATCAGCTCTAAGAGCCGTGCTTACAGAGCGCTTTGTTGTGAGCGAGAGCCGCTCCTCACTTAATGTCCTTTGGCTGCCCAGCTCTCACAGTGGCTCAGCTGTGCTCCAATCCCTCCATACTGTGGCCAATCACGTGTGAGGATATAGGATAATATCATTGTGTGAAAAACAGAGAGCGTGAGAGTCACGTGGAGCGTCGTCTGTCCTCTCAGTGAGTGAGTGAGACCGTGGACAGCGGTGAGGAGGGCTGTGCATCGCAAAAACACATAATATGCCCGACACCCGTAAACGAAGCAGCATCTGGCTGCAGTTTAAAGACATTTTTGTCTCGGTCTTGACTCGGTCTAGTTATCTGCTATAAAAAGCCAGGCCAGGATGATTTTCTGTTTTATCCTCAGTTCCTCTGACACAAAGCCCTCTGCTGTGATGCTCACACCTCTGATCAACTTTGTTTTATACATAGATATAAAAATATGGAGATGAACTGATAACTGATCAGAATTAGAATATTTCTGACCGTCTGAGTCAAAACGGAATTGAATCGATTTTAGAAATGGAAACCGATGCAGGGCTCAGTCGGAGCTGAGACGCCGCGGCGCTGTGGAGCCGCCGAGCTGCTTCTGAAGCGACGAAGAAGAAGTGATGTAAACAGGAAGTGGGGCATGTACGTCCACAAAAGCTGTCGTGTCGAATTTGTGGATAAATATGAAATTCAGCGAAAGCTGCTGAACACAGAGGAACTGCTGAAGTTTGCTTTAGTTTAATCTCGGGACCTTTTTGTTCGTTTGGGGATTTTTCGCTGTTTTTGGGCCGTTTTCCGGTCATGTCCGGGTCAGCGAACCACACAGGAGAGATGAGCAACGCGCAGTTATTCCAGCAGGTAAATCCGTTTAATCTGATGTGAAACAAATGAAATGTAAACTTTTATCACAGCGTGTGTCACAGTAAATTAAACGTGGCTGGAAAGGTCCGATCAAAACGACCAAAAAGACTTTCAATAAGAACAGAGACAGTTTAATTTTTCAGGAATCATCACAGGTTTCTGTGGAGGTTCTCTAAGGAACCTGGAGAGAAAAGCGTCTGGACTTAATCAGAGAAGCTTCTTCAGTTCCAAGAACAACTGGTCCCACATTGAAATCCTGTGGGGGGGGGGGGTCCCTAACAGGGTCACAGGAACATCAAACTATCAACAGAGTCAAATTAAAATCTAACTCAGCTGAAAGGAAAACAGCCACAAATACTCCTGAAGACACACCTACACCTGCAGGTGTATTCAGGTGTTATCCTGTCCCTCTTCCTTTCCCACAGGCAGCAGGTACACGCTTTAGGTCTGTCTGTCTGTCGGCAGCTCTTTTACACCCACAGTTAAACCTGAAGTCACTTCCTGATCCACAGTCCAGGCCTCAGCTTCTGTAACCCACGTGTTTTTCATCCAGTTCATTTTTAAGTTCAGTCCCTGCTCCTGATTGGCTGCTGAGGCTCACCTGCACAGAGGGAGGCTGTGTCTTTCTCCATCAGCTCTCTTTGGTCTAGTTTTGTGAGTTTACGGGAGAAGAGCCCCAGCTTGTTTCTGTTCATCTGTTTCACCTTTTGTGTTCATAAAAACACCTGTGGCATGTCTGCTGGGTTTACAGACGAAAACTGATTGGTTCTCATCGTGTTTCCTGCAGGTGGCGCTGCTGCGATGGTTGAACTCTCAGACTGAGGAGGACCGGAGGATCTTGGCGGCGGTGACGGGCGTCCAGGTCGGCAGAGAGCTGCTGAATCGGATCACCGGCCAGGACAAAGTTGACGCCTACAAGGTACAGCGGGGGCGCCGATCACATCCGCCACTCTGCTCGCGTGTCATTTCCTCACGATGATGTCGTTCTGTTCCGTGTCCTCAGCGAGACTGCGTCCTGAGCATCGCACAGTTCCTGCGACAGAACCCGCGAGCCTCGCAGGCGCAGATCAACGCAGAGGTGGAGAAGAACGTCCTGCTGTTCGCCACTCGAGTCAAAGCTCTGGAGACGGTGCCGATTCTCTGAGTTATTCTGTGAACGCTCCACATTCCCCCGAGCGTGCTCGCTTCGTGCTTCAAACCTTTGTTAGTTTGTGTTCTGCTTGTGTCGTCTGCTGAGTTCAACGACAGCTGCAGGATTAGTTTCCACATGAAAACAAATCTGTTTCCCCCTGTGACTCTTCACAATAAAAGCTCCAGCTAATTCCGAGCCTTCTGTGTTCGGTTTTGTTTACAGAACAATAAGTTTCACACTTATTCAGATGTTCAGATTTTTATTTGTTGCACACAAAGTTCTGATTGAGATTTTTGTTCATGAGTTTCAAACGTTTAGAAATCTGGAAATTTTACATTCTGCAATCAGAGAGTCATGTAATCAATGTCCTTAGTCTCCTTATTTTCTCATTATATTGTTTTATGTTCTTTAATCATGAAGGTTTGTAGAGCAAGGCCACATTTGACTCACAAACTAAGTGCTCAGACGGACTGAAAACAGGAAGTTTTAGTGCACGGGCATATTAATAGATAAGACACAGAAAAGAGGAACTTTGCCATAAACGCAATGTTTGAAACTGTGACGTGTAAAGTACAGAAATCAAACCTTTATGAGGCACAGTTTATGAGTCTAATGTTAGAGATCCTGCAGCTGGTGTTTTGGGTTGTGCGGGGGTCTCTCTCTTCCGGAAGATGATTGAATAAAAGAAATATAAATGTTTTAACACACTATGAGTCGGTTTTCTCTGTTCTATCATGGGGACGAAAGAATCGGGGTTAATAAGCGTTTACTCATCGACCGTCTTTTACTGCCGAGGTTCTTTATTCATGAGCCTTTCTGCAGAATGGGCTGATTTTAAAATCCTGGTTGGAGTAAAATGTCCTGGGATGCTTCCAGACCACAGACTGTATAAAAGGGATGGAAGTCACCCACTTTGAAGACGTGTGTTACACGCTGAAGGAAGACGAGGTTCATCCAGGTGCACGTGGAGGTTTATTGCGCTGAAACACAGCAAAACTGTTCAGTGTTACTGACGGCTGCCATTACAATAAGTGGCCTGCGTTACTTTTGTGAGGGATTATTTTGCCAGTCACCCGTTTGTCTGAGCCGCCACTGCCACCTACTGGCCAAACTAAATATCGCCCTAACATCACATCAGGTGGGAGCAAATGAGCTTTTCTGAGACTTGTTGAGACCTCTTTTCAGACTAATATTTACAAAATAAACTCTGTATTTCATTCATGAAAACCTGAAAGTGCTGACTGAGGTCACAGAGGGAGCTGAATGCTGCTTTCCTTATGGGAATCTTTTAAGTGATAAGATGAGTCGCCCCCTGCTGGCCATTAGAAAGTATCCAGGTTTAAGCTTCACTTTCATCTTTAACAGTTACAAGAGTCTAAGACATTTTTATTTTTAGCTGTTTTACATCAAAAACTCAAAAAGCTCAAAATAAACAAAACCTGCTTTTAAGTCTTGAGAACATCAAACCAGAGAGCGACACCTCAGGACAGAGAGGAGGGAAACACCGTCAGCTAAACTTCAACCTGTCCAGTCCGGAAGCGTCAACCATGTCACCTGCACGTGTGTTTGTGGTGGGAATTGTTATTCAGTAATTGAGGGTAGACACTGGACGAAATACGGCGTTTTCCAAAGCTCGAATTTCGGTGATATTCCCGGGAAAACCTCAAACTCTGAACTCACTGCTGCGAATGTAAACGTTTTCCTGCTGTTCATTGGCTGAACGTTTACTGGAGTCCCGCCTTATAGCACTCAACACCGCTTCTCCGATTGGATAACGTAGTCGTCATGTCCCCAAAGCGTCATCTCTGATTCGCTGTGACAAATCGGCGGGGCAGGATCCTCGAGTTTAAACATAGAAACAGGCAGCGGCTCCTCGGAGAGTTCGGAGTTTAGTTTGAGGACAAATAATCGTTAAAGTCGCGCCTTCGAGCAGTTTGTAGGCGGAGGTACAGCTGTAACGGCGGGATGGACGGGGCCAACGGTACCGGGGAGGTTTGGCAGATTTCGGAGAAGCTGGAGAAGTAAGTAAAGCTCGAATCGTTAGCGAGCGGCTAACAGGCTGTGCCGTGGGAGGTCCCGTTCCGAAACACCAAACATGCCACCGGGATAAAACTCACGCCGCTCGGTGTTTACGTTACTGGACTCAGATATTTGGGTGGAAACTGTCTGAGACTCCGTCAGTCTCGATGCTGTTGAACAACAAAACGTTAAAATGTGGCGAGTTTACCTGGTGATTGTGTCAGGCGCGACGCGATCGCGGAAACAGCAAACTAGTAACACCACGCTGATGTTGTTCACGGGACAGCAAGAGTCAACGATCGGGAGACTTGTCGCCGTTATCGTTTTATTTCTCCGGTTTCAGCGTTTTTGCTTCACAACTACAGCGAGCAGTTTACTTTGTGCACTAACATGGACTCGAGTCAACCAGCGCCACCTCTGGCCAAGTGCCGCAGCCTACAGCCAGATCAGCCTGTGACACACATCTGCAGCACGTTTGGATTCGTTTCATGCACATTTGTACCTTTGTGTCTGTTTGTGCGTCATGCAAATAAACCTTTGACATGAATGAAGTGATATCATGTATTTATTATTGGCCTACATTTGTACAAAATTCCAAATTATATACACAAAGTCATAGAAATCACTTGTTCATCATGATTTTAATATTCTCTTTTGCCATAACAATGAAATGCGTCTTGGACAAATATGACACATCAATATTTCATCAGTGTTGTCACATCACATCCTGTAAGCATCGTCTGCCTGTGTCTTTCCTCTGGAAATGAATATTTCCAGCCAATATAGGCGATCCATCAACGTGGAGAGTTGGTGGTTATATACAGTCTGTATAAGTGTGGTTAATCTAATGAACATTTGTAAGGAGATGCAGTTACTGTGAATTCACAGCAGTTACACAGTGATTAGTAATAAACAGCCAGTGAGAGTGAGTGGATTTAAAGTCAGTGACTCAGGTGTGTCGCTTGGTTTGTCATCTGTTTTTGGGACTGGAGGAGACGTAGAAATCTTTTGTTTTAAATCTTAGTTAGGAAGATTCCTGTTTTAAAACAAGCACTTTGTGTGAGAAATGCAGGAAGTACATCTGCAGAAAGCACACAGTTACATTCTGTCCATCATGTGGACAAAACTGAAAATGTTGAGCATTGAAAAACTGAGAACGTTGGGCAGGTTCAACAGAAATGTGTTTGTAAGAACGAAAACCAAATTGTTCCTACAATAGTTATGGAAAGTCTGACTGTTGTATGTCTGTGTTCTACATGTTTATCTGATGGGAAATAAAGGTGCTATTGTTTTATTGCAGCTTTTGACAATTCTGAGTGGATTTACACAGTACGGGTCAAAATGACCCGCAACAAAATCAATGTCACTTTTTGTTTGTTAACATAATACAAGCGTTAATTTCCAATCAGTCACCTGCTGCCACCTGTGGCCAAATCCCACAGCCTACTACTACATTAACTTGTGACACATCTGCACCTGCTGCTATGATCACATTGAGTCGAGGCTGAGTGGCTGCACTTAGCCCTGGTACATCCAAGTCTACCCACAAACATGTTGAAAGATGCAATCCCACTAATGTGGATTGTTTTTAGTGTTGACAATCAGTAAGTAAAGACAACAGGGATCAATTTTCTCTGTTTATTTAGCAACATTTGTAGTCGCCTTCTGCACAGGGGAAGTCCACACACACTGTGTGGTACCACTTTCCATAGAAGGTGCATTCAATCTGCAAGAAAAATTAGATTGTCAGAGTCATTGTCTGACTGTTTATTACTAATCACCTGCTGTACATTCACAGTAACTGCCATCTCCTTACAAATGTTCATTAGATTAACCAAACTTATACAGACTGTATATAACCACCAACTCTAAACTGTTTGTTTGCAGAGTAAAGACACAGCAGGCTACGCTAACGACATGTGATGTTACAACACTAGTGAAATATTAGTGTCATTTCATTCATGTCAAAGGTTTATTTGCATGACGCACAAACAGACAATTGAAAGGTACAAATGTGCATGAAACGAATTGAAACGTGGTGCAGATGTGTGTCACAGGCTGATCTGGCTGTAGGCTGCGGCACTTGGCCAGAGGTGGCGCTGGTTGACTCGAGTCCATGTTAGTGCACAAAGTAAACTGCTCGCTGTAGTTGTGAAGCAAAAACGCTGAAACCGGAGAAATAAAACGATAACGACGACAAGTCTCCCGATCGTTTACTCTTGCTGTCCTGTGAACAACATCGGCGTGGTGTTACTAGTTTGCTGTTTTCGCGATCGCGTCGCACATGAGGATATCACCAGGTAAACTCGCCACATTTTTAAACATTGTGTTGTTCAACAGCATCACGACTGACGGAGTGTGTTTGAGATAACCTCACAGGTGACACACTTGGCGTTTTTTTTGCTGGTTTGTCAGTAGCAGCTCCTGAAACACCAGACTGCCACACATCTGTTCGACCAAATCCAGTTGATCTGGAACACCAGCTGTTCACACCTGCAGGTAAAAGCCCGCAGGTGTGAACAAAGAACTGAAACCAGAATCAGAACACTTTATTAATCTCTAAGGAAACGATGTGGGTCACAGTTGCTCCAACAGACGAAACTATTTAAGCAGATTTATGGATGTTTTTTATTCCTGGAGCGACGGCTTCAGGTGTTCTTCAGGTGAGGGTGAATATCAGGTCCTGTGGTCTCCGAGTGGACTCTCAGGCGAGATATGTGGGTGTGTGATCTCTGAACTGCTGCATGATTTCGGTCTGACACTCGGTACCTGTAGTGGGAGGTGGTGTTACACTCAGAAAACTCCAGAACAGAGAAGCTGAATGAGAAGCTTCTTTGTTTGTGGTACTTATTTATCAGTTTGTTTGATTTTCACTCCGACTCTCTCTGCAGGTCTTTGTCCATCGACACAGAAGACGAAATGGAAACTTACCACAGGTACCCCCCCCCCCCCCCCACACACACACACACCACTAATCTAATGCAATGACCCGTCACATCATTTGTGGCTGTAAGTGGAGGATTTTCTTTGTCCTGAGTCTGAGATCAGTAAATGTTCAGGTGAGTCGCTGCTCTGCGAAACCCTGAAGTAGACTGAAGCCGCGTTCTTTTACTAGTAATGTGTGATGATCAGATTAGAGCTGCCACGATTAGACGACTGTCAAAATAGTCGACGCGTCGTTTGAAGCTTTGTGAGATCCTGAAAGACGCAGGAATAAGTAGTAGGATTTAAGAGTGTAATAACGGACTGAAACAGAAGATGGCAGCACTGCATGTACAAGGATGCCAGCTGCCGTTAAACCCCGAAGAAGAAGAAGCTGTGTCCCAATTCAGGGTCTGCACGCTTAAAGTACGCGCACTACGTACGGCGCGTACTATAAGTACAAGAAGTGTGGAAGTGAGAGGCGTGAGAAATGGGACGGCCTAGCCTTCGTCGCGCTGTTCAGGTTGCCTAGCAACCATGATACCGCGAGAAACGTTACATACAGTTTCTCGTGTTTTTTTTATATATATTATTTATATTTCTGCCGTATTTTGCGGCAAAATTATCCACACCCACCGCCGCGCTATGGATTGTGGGATATATGGGACCACGAAGCGTGCACCGGACCACGCTTGATATTTGGGGAAATCGACGGCGCATTTGAAGTACACTTCGAATTGGGACAGCCGTCGTCGCGTGGCGGTGATGTAATCAAACTTAAAATGCGTACTTCAAGCGTGCAGACCCTGAAATGGGACACAGCCCAAATTCATGGGCTGCTTCCTCCTGAGGCCGCATTTGTAGACCGATTACGTCACAGCGACGCGCCGAAGGCTGTCCAAATTCATAGACTCCTCCGAATGCAGCCGACAAATGCGTCCTCCTTTTCCCCGAATTTGAAGGATGGGTCGGGTGTGTCCTTCGTGGCCTACCATATCCCAGAATTCATAGCACGGCCCAGCCAAGCTCCAGTTTCCAACAATGGCGGCCGCTACTAAGTTTTAAAATTACTCTTATTAATCTTTCTGGGTCACAAAATAAACTTTTAACATATTTTCAGGCGAGAAAGTAGCTGTGTAAACATCAAATATCTGCTCGTTTATCAAGATATCGCATATTTGCAAAAGTGCTCGTCTGTGGCAGCCCTAGTTCAGATCTTCATGAATCACTGACATTAAAAGCCTGTTTGTCACAAGCACAGAGGCTGACAGGACGTCAGTGTTTGAGTGACGATGGGATCATAAATATCCTGGATCTGTTTTCCACACGTCACAGTTTACTGAAGCATTTTAAGGGGCATTAATTCATCCATTAAATATTTGATTCTGTGCTAATATCACAATTTAGACGTTAGTTAAAAACACATTTTATTAAAATTATTATTACAGTGTGTGGCTGATCTGAGGTCAGTTTTTTCTTTTTAAGACTGTTCTGTTTCGGGCGTGTAGACGAAGCTCCTGTGCCGTCGCACCAATCAGGTTATACACACACAATATGGTAACATTATGTTGAAGCACGTATCACTCCGAGGCTCCGCCTACGATGCCGTAATGCTCCCACAATCCATCAAGCGGTGCGGCTTCGTAGCTCAGCAAAGTCGTCCTGAAACATTTGACAGATGTTCGAGCGCCATGTACATAAAATCGGTTTGGTAATAACGACGGCCCGCTAACGTGCGCTACCAAAACTGTGCTTTGTTGTGTATCTGACGGACGAAAGTTGAACCAGTTCCACTGAAGCTGCAGCATTTTTACAAACCAGTTCTGGTTCATCTGTTTCATTCATCGATCCGCTTTCGTCCTTCTCATTCTCCGTCGCCGCCGTGCCTTTTCCACCATGTGCGTATGAAAACATGGCGCTGTGCGTGCGCGTTTTACC
Source organism: Neolamprologus multifasciatus (assembly GCF_963576455.1). Classification (NCBI taxonomy): domain Eukaryota; kingdom Metazoa; phylum Chordata; class Actinopteri; order Cichliformes; family Cichlidae; genus Neolamprologus; species Neolamprologus multifasciatus. The sequence goes on along the minus strand of NC_140450.1, from coordinate 842,731 downwards.
CATATTCTATTGCGATATTTCATTTTCTTATAATGGCCTAACATAAGAAAAAGTTAGGCCCCAGCACATCTTTGTTTGTTTCGGTGCTCCAACAGCACTGAAATATCTTTATCTAAGAATCAGACACGAGAAACCTTTTAAAGACTAACTGTGCTTTTCTGTCGCTCCGCTCGAGTCTTTCTGCTCAGCTTTCAGAGGAGCTGCAGTTCCTGCTTTAGTGCTGTCTCTTGTAGTTGCGGCCTTTGACCAGCAGGTGTCAGGCTTCCCAGCACTCACAGCACTGTTGATAGTCGTGGGCGCTGACTGTAAGTGCAGTCAGGACTGAGCAGAGGTTCCTGGCAGTCGTGACTGTGAGCCGCAGTGACCTCAGTGTTGGCGGGCAGAGGGCGGATAAAGGTGATTTCCACAAACTCACTTTCTGATCTCAGGACGTAGGTGACCCTGTGGCTCCATGGGTGGGTGCAAACACGATGAAATGCTTATTGTGGGGGAAAAGCCGTTTAAAGGTTTTTATGTAGCAAACACGGGAAGCTTCCAGTGTCAGTAACCGTTAACCAGCCTGGGTTACTGGGACGGCTGCTCGAAGGTGTCGTGTTATCTCAACCAGGCCCGAGCAGTTAGTCCGATTTTAATGTTGATTATTTTCTTTACATTAATGATGATTAACATGAAATTATTCTTGTACTTTTGCATCTCAGAACTGTTTTTGCTGTTGTACAGTTGCTTGCAAGACCACAAAGGTGTGACAGTGAAGAAACCAAAATACAAGAAAGAAGAAAAACAACACGAGGACATTATGTGCACTATATACACGACGTTTGGGTTAGAGATGGACCGATCCGATATTAGTATCGGTATCGCTCCGATACTGACCTAAATTACTGGATCGGATATCAGCGAGAAATAAAAAATGTAATCCGATCCATTAAATATCAAAAAAGCACCTCACAAAGCTTGCTACACGGCGTAACTCGGCTCATAACCGTAGCACGTCGGAGCAGTGTGGTCACGTGATAGATCGGCTGTGGTGCGAGACCTGTCGCCGGTCTGGTTGAGCATTTGTAGCCTTGCTAACAACCCGACATTTCATCTCCGAGGAAGTTTCCCCAGAGAGAAATAAAGCAAGTGTGGAAGTTCATCTCTGAATGTTTAAAGCATTCCAGCGTTAAGCTTAACAACCGATATGTGGAGCGACTGCCTCTTCTTGCTGCTACTTCAATCATGAAACTGTCTCTTGTTTGTTTTTGGCCCTGATGATGAGACCTGATGCTTCCAGTAAAGCTGTTATTTATGTAACTACAGTTCTGTGAATTGTTAGTAACCACATGAGATCCATCAGCTCTGGTCTTCAGGGGTTTCCATCCTGATGTTTCCTGTTCCATCCCCCACTAATTATTTACTCACAAAAGTGAAATACTGACACACACACACAGCGGTGACTGCGTGATGCATTTTGGCAGACCTGTCCTGTTTTGCCCTCAGGTGAACGGTTTACCTGCACTCAAAGACGATCATTAGCGAATCATTACTGTCTGTGAAGGTCATCCAGGTCATCATAGTCCAAGGACTTTGGAAAGAAAAGCGTTAGGCATTACTTAGAGCTGGGAGATATGAGATTTTTTCATTTCAGGCGATAACGATATATATCACGATATAAGCCAAATAACTATATTTGTAAGATTTAAATGTGCCGTTGCTCACAAGTAAAATGTGAAATAATCAGCAGCTTGTTTTGATTTAAATATTTATTTCCCATAATAAGTTCAACAGGGTAGATGTACTTAAGGAACATGAGACTTTTTCAGATAAATAAAGGCAAATATTGCAAACTACACAAAAGGCAGCCGCTAAAGCGTTTAAGTTTCAAAACAGACTAAATTGTCAATTCCACTTAGAAACAAAATATTAATTCTAAAAATAAATCTTAGTTTGTTTTACAGAAGAACAAAATTGACTAACTTTTGTCAACATCAAATAAACTGAGAACTAAAAGGAAATTCTCGATCTCTCCTTGTTGTACAGCTGAGCTTTTCAAACAGTTTAACAGTTACTTTAGTCTGACAGAAGCCGGATGACGAATTAGCGCTTCCAGTCAGAGACTGAGCATGCACCGCTTTATTTCCAGACTTGCTGTCGGCACATTTACAGTGCACGCTGCTCTGTTTTTGTCAGACTAGAAATAGCTGAAATACCTTCACACTACTGAACTTCTGTGGCTCTTCCGTTCGACAATCTCTCCGGCGTTGGAACCATCATCTGTTTTCTCTTCGGTAACCTTCGCTCACACTCTCGGTTGATTTTTCTCTAGTCGGCACACTCATTTCCTCCATTACCCGGGCGGCACGGCGGCTGGCTGCTTCCCAAAACAAATACACATGTGCGGCACTTGTGCTGCACGTAACAAGTCACCTGACGTGACGCTGCGGCTGTGATTGGTTCGGCTCTGCGCTACTTAATTTGGATTGGCTGTTCTTCTTTTTTAAGAGGACGAGAGAGATGAGGCTTATCGCAATAGTTTAACTTTTCTATCGAGAAAAAGTTATTTCACATATCGTTATCGTTCTATCGCCCAGCTCTAGCATTACTTACTGATGACGTTTGCTTTGCTTTCGTTCAGGTTCATTCAAGATGGCAAAGACGCTGCCCGACAGGGAGACCTGCACAAAGCGCTGGACTTCTTCAGACTGGCTTACAACATTCACCACAGTCACAAACTGGAAAGCCGGATCAAAAAAATCGAAGAGCTCATCGCTGAGAATGACTTGGAGGAAGATGATGACGAGTTTGTTAATGTTAACAGCAGCGGTTTAATGCTTTTTAAAGAGCTGTATGACAAGCTGTACGACTACCAGAGGGATGGAGTGGCCTTCTTGTACAGTCTCTACAGAGATGGCCGGAAAGGCGGGATTTTAGCTGATGACATGGGACTAGGCAAAACCATCCAGGTGATATCATTCCTCTCTGGCATGTACGACAATGAGCTGGCTAAGCACACGCTCCTGATCATGCCGACTTCCCTCATCACAAACTGGACCAAGGAGTTTTCCAAATGGACTCCGGGCATGAGGGTGAAGGAGTTTCACGGCATCAGCAAAGGAGAGAGGACCAGGAATCTGGAGAAGGTTCAGAGGAGGGGCGGCGTCATCATCACCACCTACACGATGCTCTTAAACAACTGGCAGCAGCTGTCCACCTACAATGGCAGAGAGTTCACGTGGGACTACATGATCCTGGACGAGGCTCACAAGATAAAAAGCACAACCACCAAAACCGCCAAAAGTGCCTACGCCATACCGTCCAAGAACCGAGTCCTACTCACAGGAACTCCGGTCCAGAACAACCTGAGAGAAATGTGGGCTCTCTTCGACTTTGCCTGTCAGGGCACCCTCCTCGGCATGGCCAAAACATTCAAAGCGGAGTACGAGAACCCCATCACCCGGGCCCGGGAGAAGGACGCCACTCCAGGAGAAAAGGCGCTGGGATCCCGGATGTCAGAGAACCTGATGGCCATAATAAAACCGTATTTCCTGCGCAGGACCAAGTCCGAAGTACAGAAAAACAAAACAAACAGCACACGTAACAAGGAACACTTGGAGGACCATGTTCCAAACCTCGAAGCAGACTCTGGAGCGGTGATGCCCAAATTGACGAGAAAGAACGACCTGATCGTCTGGACTTACCTGAGTGCCGTTCAGGAGGACATCTACAGGCAGTTCATATCGCTGGACCACATCAGAGAGCTCCTGCTGACCACCCGATCGCCTCTAGCTGAGTTAAACATTCTGAAAAAGCTGTGCGACCACCCGAGGCTCCTCTCTGCTGCCGCCATCGCCAAGTTAGGCTTGGAGGAGAGTGCAGCTGAGTGCCAGGAGACCACAGACGCCAACGATCACAGCATCATCAGCGTTCCTGATCACACCTTGATCTCAGAGTCTGGGAAGATGGTCTTTCTTTTCTCTCTCCTAGATCGGCTCAGACAGGAAGGCCACCGCACCCTCGTCTTCGCCCATTACAGGAAGGTGCTCGACATCATCGAGCGCATCCTGGGCAACAGAGGCTTCAAAGTGCTGCGGCTCGATGGAACCATCACTCAGATCACAGAGCGAGAGAGGCTCATCTCTCTGTTCCAGACTGACAGACGCTACTCCGTCTTCCTCCTCACCACCCAGGTCGGTGGAGTCGGCATCACCTTAACGGCAGCCGACAGGGTGGTCATCTACGACCCCAGCTGGAACCCTGCGACGGACGCCCAGGCCGTCGACAGGGCGTACCGCATAGGCCAGACTGAAAACGTCGTCATCTACAGGCTGATCACCTGCGGCACCGTGGAGGAGAAGATTTACCGCCGGCAGGTTTTCAAAGACTCTCTTATCAGGCAGAATACCGGGGACAAGAAGAACCCGTTTCGGTACTTCAGCAAACAGGAGTTGAAGGAGCTCTTCACCTTGGAGGACATGCAGTCCTCCTCTACGCAGCTGCAGCTTCAGGCGCTGCACGCCAGGCACCGGCGCACCGACCCTGAGCTCGACAAACATATCGCACACCTCCACACCATGGAGATGTTTGGGATTTCTGACCATGACCTCATGTTTACGCTTGACATCAACCACGACGAGGCCCTCGAGAACCAAGAGGAACATCATTACATCGAAGGGCGGGTCCAGAAGGCTCAGGAGCTCATGAAGGCGGAGTCTGAGCTGCAGATGCAGCTGGCAGAGAGCATGGCGTCCAGCACGGAGCCGGCATGGCTCCGATACCCAGCAGACGACAGCAGCCGGGAGCGGTCCCGTGAGAAGAAACCACGTCCTTCATATCCGAAGCAGGACACGAGCCGGGCCTGGCCTCCAGCTGTGGGGGATTTGGAACAGACTGGAAAGGAGGCCACTCTGGAGAATCTCAGCAAGGGAGTGATTGATCTGACTGCAGAGGAGAGCACGGCCGAGGAGCCGATCGCAGAGGTCAGCCACCGTAGCCTCGCCGAGCAGAACCTCCCGTCAGTGAAGCTGGAAAGGAGCTCGTTGGAGGCGGCAGATCCGATCGAGGTGTCTGTGGTGCTGATGGAGGCTGGTGACGTAGCTGACGCCTCAGTCAGAGAAGCACTCGATGAATCTGCGAGTCTGTATGTTACAGCAGCCGACGAAGATGAGCAGAAGACGATGGGACATTTGACCCTGAAGTACGATGACTCCGAGATGGCGCTGGGGTCTCCTCACGCCACTCCTCCAGAGAACAGAAGACTTTCCGCCCTGCGCGTCTCCAGTTTGAGCCTCAGAGCCGACACGTCGTCCAGAATCGGCAGCGAGCTCGAGTCTTTGAACGGCAACTTCAACCTACAGCTGGAGGACAGCGGCGCCGATCACGACGAGGCGGTGGTGCAGGAGGAGGAGGAGCTGCAGGAGGAGCTGCTGTCTCAGCTGCAGCTGGAGGGAAGTTTCGACGTGGGTAAATCTCTTTGTGAGTGGCAGCAGAAAGAAGCATCAAGGCACAGCGCGAGCAACGGCCACGCCGTCCGCCTCAATGAGTCACATGACTCAGTCGTGGGTATCAGGAAGAAAAAGGCTGCCGTGATTTATGACAGTGAAGAGGAGACGCAGGAGGAGGAGGATGGGCAGCTGGAGAACTCCTTCCAGGTTTCCGGAGCATCGACGCCAAAGTCGGCGTGCACTGGCACCACGCCGCTCCGTACTCGAAAGAGCATCGGTGGAAACACGTCCGTGGCTTCTCACCGCTCCTTCCTCCAATCCATCATCGAGGACACGGACAACCAGGACAGCCATGAAGATGATGGTGATGCTTCGGATGTCCATTCAGATGAGGCCGAAGAGGACATGAGTGGTTTGGCTTTTGATGAGGTTGAGGAGGAGGAGCCCAGTGGAGAGACCGTAAACTCAGAGGAGGAAGTTGAAGAAGAGGAGATGGAGGAGGAATTTGAGGAGGAAGGAGACACCGAGGAATCTGGAGAAGGGAGCCTCCTGGAGGAAACGTCCACCGAGCCTGAGTTGGCATCAAACGAGGCGATGGATCAGTGCACCGCCGAGACGGGTGTAAAGGAGGTCGAGGACGAGAGCTACGACTCGCTGGTGCGGCGAGGGCGGGAGTGCTACAGCAAAGCGGAGCTGGACGAGGCCCTGGACTTCTTCCTCAGAGCCATCGACATCAAACCCGGAGATCCGGAAATTCAGCTCATGACCATCCAGCTGTACCGGCAGCTGAGTCAGGTGGCGAGGAGATCCTAACAGGAAAGGACGATCAGGGCGGCCAGGTCGAGCTCTGCCGGCCCGCCGCTTCACGCCAAAGCTGTAAATCTTTCAAACATGTCTGGCGTGTTCGTCTTCTCTGAGAGATCGCGCTGAGTGACTAATGTTTGAACAGCTCGGCTGATTGCAGAAAGCTTCCTGTTTGAACTTCTTCTTTCAGTGATGTAACTAGAATCAGGTGATGTCATCATCCACCACGAAACGACCAGTTTTCATCTTTGATCTGATTTTCATCTGTAACCTGTACTTATTGTAAAATACTTTGAAATTAAGATTGTCAAATTAAAATTCATGTTTCCGTCTAATTTGAATTCATGTCTGTTATTTTTAAGGTAATGAACGGCTTCATCTCTGAAAACAAATCTCCTGCAGAGCGTTTGGCCTACTCAAAAGTTTTCCCCGCCCTAAACCCACCAAAATAAACTTCCTGTTTTATCCAATTGGGCCTCAGATCAGCTGAGCAGGAGCCTCATGCAGGTTTAGGATTCACAACAGGAAGCTACATCCATCTTTTATATACAGATTATAACTCAATCGTCCGATGCCCCATAAAAGACTTCACACAGCTGTGATCCAGCTGTGCAGAGACCAGAACATAAACTCAGCAGGAAGTGCTGAGGATACATCGGTGGGTCAGACCTGAGTTCAGGTCCCTCTGAAGCCTCTGACTCGGCTCTGAAACGTCATCTCCTGAAACGCTTCAGTCAGTGCTGCAAACCTACGTTTACAAAGCAGAACTGACGAGACGCACACAGCGGCGAGAACGCGTTCCCACGCTTCCTGTCCAATGAGGTCGCGTATCGAGTATTTGAGCAGAAACAAATCCAGAAAACATGAAACATCAGTGAGTTCATCAGTCTGAGGTCATAACAGCTCGTTTCCATGTTTCTGTGATCACCAGTGTGCAAATATTCAACATTATTCTTCTTCTCAGCAGTTTAAGTTCACTGTTAGACCAAGAAGCTGAAGAATAATGAAGCTCATCATAAGATGTAAGATTCCAGTTATTTAATGTTTAACGTCAGTTTACAGGTTTAATGTTCTGATTTCTCGCTGCTTTCACATTTTGGGGTAAAAACATGAACTTGGTTTATTTTCTGGATAAATAAAAATAAAAGTTGAAACGTGTGTTTGACAGGTTTCTAAAGTACTGTGATGTCATAAATGTAGAGGGGGGCAGGGTAACGGCACGAGTACACAACTATGATGAAGTATAAATACTGTCATTAAAGTACCAGGTTATTCCCAGCAGGGTCTGAGCAGGTTTGTTACCCTGATCGGTTGAAAACAACTTCCACCTGCAGTCACGTGACACTTTTAAGTGGAGGTCACGTGATTCATTAAGCGTAAGCTGCTGCAGGAGATTCTGCCTCCATGCCTCTCCCAACACCACCTTCATCATCATCACCCTCCCTCTTCTGCACATGTGGACCCAGCTCGCTGTCCTGTCTCCTCCACACTGCCTGACTCTGAGCCGCTGTTGTGCCAAAAACCGATTTCCAGTGTGAGTAATATCTTTACATGAACAGGGTTTATAACAGGGTTATAGGTAAAACCTTAAAATTACCCCTTTTCATAAAGTATCTTAATAACGCTGTTATTGTACTTTCATTATGACCAATCCCGTCTTTTTCCCACTTTAAATGTTTTATTTGTTGCAATTTCTGACTTTGTTTATAACTGGATAAATAAAGGAGATATAAAAGTGTGTATATATATATATATATATATATATATATATATATATATATATATATATATATATATAAAAGTCACTGCCAAAAATGTAAAGTTGACATGTTTGACATATTATAGACCAACAAGTCATTTATAGCTGATGGCAGCAATCAGTTTTTGGCACAACACTGTATTCAAAGTCAGCGCCTCATTGGTCAGTTTACTCCCGGAAGCGTCAGCAGTAGCGGTGTTTGACACGGGCGGTTGCCCGCGGCGGCATCACGGGCATCGGCAAAAAAATAAATAAAAAGGTGCTCGTACTCATGCTGCCCGACATCAGCCAGCGCATACTGGGAATGTCACAGGCACCGATCGGTTTTCTATCGCCCATTTGCTGGGAGTAAGGGCGCGTCCGTTTGCGAGGTGCGCTGCGGCACAGGGAGGAGAGGGCGGGGCGGCGGGGGAGTCTCTGCTGGCTGGAGCAGCGTCTAATAATCAACCAAAATAAAAAATAAAAACAAAGCAACAAACACGGAAACACCAGACATCATGATACAGACTTTTAATCTGCACCGATGTTTTTTTGAAATTCTGTACATGAAAAGTGAGCGCGAGAGCCCTCTGTGCGCATGCTCGCTGCTGAAGTCAAAGTAAACTTTTGAAGTTTAAAGCTTTTACACAAACTGAATACGTCACTGTGCTCGCCGTAAGAATCTGCGCGTGCGCACTTTGACGGCATATTAGTTTTGTGACGTGACTGAAAGCGTCCATTGACCTCTGCGTGAGCTGCTTTGACTTCAAAATAAAAGCCTGGGCTGGCTTGTGCAGAGAGAAAAGTATCGTGCTGGACGTTATTTTAATTTACTTGCTTAGGTCAGATAGCGAAGTGTCACCTTTATTCAAAGTACTCTGTGGAGTGAAGCAGCTCCTGTGATCATGAATTTGTATTTGCTGTGACTAAAACAGCATTAATTATGCTTTTACTTAGAAATAAATTATAGTATTTTCTAGATTAGCTGATTTTGTTCAAAATCCTGACATGAAAATATTACTTTATTTAATCACCAATAAAAACTTTAGAATCGGCATCAGATCCTGGAGTTCACACTAGAGTAACAGACACAAAACAGAATGGAGTGATTTCAGCTCCACTGCTCAGAGTTTAGACTCAACACCCTTCAGGTGATCCTGGCGGGATCACAGGAAGCTGAAAAGGTCTTAAAGGGATCATCCTATAGGCTGTATCCCAATATAGGGTCTGCAGCCTTAAAGGCCGCATTTTAAGGCCGATTACGTCACAGCGACGCGACGAAGGCTGTCCCAATTCGAAGGCTGCTCGAAATGCGGCCCTCAAATGCGTCCTTAATTTCCCTGAATTTTAAGGCTGTGGCGGTGTAGACTTCGTGGCCCAACATATCCCAGAATGCATAGCGCGGCGGTGGGTGTGGATAATTTTGCCGAAAAAAACGGCGGATGAGGGGCGCCCGAAGAGTAAACTTTAAGTACTGAATATTATGTCACTTATTTATGTGCAAATGTTTAATAACGAAGAACATTAAAACATTCCTGTTGGCCACATGTCGGCAAAGTCATGTGACATTAGTGACGTTTGTACTAACTTGGTTTTAAAGCCTTTACTTTAAAATATACTCCGTTCAATAGCTGAGCTTAATCAGAGAATGATCAAAGCTCATGTAGAAACAAACAAATGAACAAAAGATTTTCTCCTTCATTTCTGTCAAACAAAGCTGTATGAAACGTTTCCAGCTGTTAGTATCATGGTTGCTCTGCAACCTGGGCAGCGCGACGGAGGCTAGACCGCCCATTTCACAAGCCTCGCACTTCCGGCCTTAGCGGTCTTTGAGTACGCGACCCTTGAGGATCGTTGAGGCTGCGTACTTTAAGGCTGCAGACCCTGAATTGGGATACAGCCATAGTGTTTCATCAAACATCCTATTACTGCAGTCTGTCCTTCCTGTTTACGCTCAGCTCAGAGTGTGTGGTACAGGTTGTAATTTTCATTGATGTGGATCAAACGTCATACCTCTGCCTACAGGAATGAATCATCAAATCAAATAAAAATGCAAACAGAGACTGTGCCCTGATTGTATTCATTATCATCTACTAAAGTCTACTGATGTGACCTTTGACCTTACAGGAACTGACTTTTGTCCACTTCTGGTAATTTGTGTGAGGTCCACATCCAGTAATCAAATCAATGTTTTAAAATAATTTTCTAAATCTTTTTATATTCATTGATATTCGTGTTTACTGGAACATTATTAAGACGGACTTGATTTTAATTTTATGATTTTAGTTTTGCTCCTCTCGAGATGATTGGTCTTGGGTGCTATTATTGTGAAGAGCCGCACAGGAAGCTGCGGCTGTTTCCGCCAGCTTGCTTCAGCTTCAGTCGAGTTTCCAAGGAGAGAAATATCAGCCGCGCGCGGAGAAGACGCGCTTCAGCTCGGACGGGACTTCTCAGAGCAAACACCCACACACACTCGGGGCTGACCTTTGACCTCTGGGACATTTTGGGGTCCGGGCGGGAAGCTCGCGGACGGTGTAGACCCGGGGCAGGCTGCCATGGCCCGGCCGAGGAAGAAAAGCTGCTCTGGGTGCTGAACATGAAGCTCCGCGGGGGGAGACAGAGAGAGCGCAGACTGCAGTAACACACGGAGGGAGAGGAGGCACTTTAATTCAGGAGAGAAGAAGAGGAGGATGAAGATGGGAGGGACAGCGGAGCTGCTGGGCATCAGCTGGCTCCTCTTCCTCCTGCTGCTCATCGGAAACGGTCACTGCAGAGGTGAGAGGGGTGAGGAAGAGCACGCTGAGTAGGAGGTTTATCGGGCCCTGTGAGGGACACTGACCCGGGGCATCACGGGAGGTGTAGTCACCCTCAGCTGCTCTGACGGTCACTGCGAACAAATATCTGAAATGTTTCTATAAATGTGTCCAAGTTTAATCTTCATCGGAGTGAGAGGACGGTTACACCGACTCTGGCTCCTGCCTGCCTCTGTGAGCACGCAGGTGAGCGTACAGGTAGGAGTAATCTAGTTAGCTCTAAGGTTTCACGTTAAATGTGGCCGGAGTTTCACAAAGTGACGGGCGTGTGTGCAAAAGTAAGGTAAAGCACTGGGTCGGCAGCTCTGCGGCTTCCTAAAGTCAGCCAATCAGACGAAAGAGAATGGGGGCGGGGCTTAGACGGGAAATGAGGATGAATGGCAGGACAAATGATGATGACAGAGGCCCCGCCTCTCCTCTGATGCAGCTCCTCTGTAATCCTCCAGCTGTTTAAAGCCAGTTACTGTTGCTCAGGTGTCCAAGTACCTGAGAGTGGTGAAGCTGAGGCTCAGGACTTTTGCACAGAGCGATCCAAACCAGCAGCAGATCATATAGGCTGCGTTCACTCTGCAGGTCTTAATGCTCAATTCCGATTTTTTGATCAAATCAGATTGTTTTGTCTGCTCGTTCACACTACAAATAAAATGCGACAGCAAACGCTCAAAGCGGCCGCATGCGCAAAAGAAGACGTCACGCACAACGCGCTCTGTTTAGACCCAGAGCAACAGTATGTTTGACTGATGGCCTTAATATAAAGACTTGTTTTGGACTTTGTTTCCCAATTTTGCTTTAAGTTATAAAGGTATTTTGTTATTTACATAACAAAATAACTTCTGTCAGAATCTGCAGATTATACAGAACAAATAAAATGTTCACGTTTCTCCAACGTTGTCTTCCCAGCAGTTGTACTGGACGGACAGGAAGCGTTAGCGATGTCTTCTCCGGCGCTGATAATTGGTGTCTGTCTTGTGTCAGTGATGTAAAAGACGGATTTAATGCGACATGACCATCAAACAGCAGCTTTCTAAAACATCAGATATGTATTGGATTCAGCACCACATATGAAAGTGACCCAGGTCGGATTTGTAAATATCGGATTTGTGCCGTTCACACTGTCACACCATGATCGGATAGATGGTCGCAGAGGGTCAAAAAAGTCGGATTTGATGCGCTTTCGCCTGCAGTGTGAACGCAGCCTTGGTGACCTGGACCTGCTGATGGATCCTCTCAGAGCTTCTCTGAGCTGAACTTAGGTCTGAGGGGGAAAGTGGAGCGTGAGCAATCAGACCTCTGGAGGGATCTTGGGGTACAGCCGGCGTTCCTTCGTTTGAAACGACTCAGTTCAGGTGCCGAGGACGTCTCCTCAGCGCCTCCTTGTTCCCAGGCCGGAGCAGATTTTACTCCTGCTCCGGCCTGGGAAAGGAAGCTGGGATCTCCCAGGAGGAAGTGGTGCTTGCTTTACTGAGCTGTGGGTTTCAGTTTTCACACACCCCTCCACCACGATAAGGTAGCGATTCACAGAGAGGGAAAAGAAAAATCAGATTAAAAAAAATGAAACCAGTCCTTTCTGTGAGAAGTTTCCACTGAGTCATCCAGAGTCTGAATGAATCACACACACACACACACACACACACACACACACACACACACACACACACACTCACAGTTTCCCTGAATCATGACTCATGGTGTTTTTCTTGGACCTACAGACACTCACAATGAAATCACAATGAAAGCAGCTTCAGGGTCTGATAATGTGAACCTGCAGTTTTCTCAGCGCCCAGCAGAGGGCGAGTCATTTGGCAGTACATCAGAGAGGGTGCGGCCATCTTTTAAATACAGTCTGATCGGGTTGGCGAGGCTCCTCCTCCTGAGTGGCTGGTCGCAGCGTCTCCTTCTTTAAATGTGTTTAAATCCGTTTCTACTCAAGTTTTCATTTAGTTCATTTAGTTTTTACTGTATTTTATTCTCAGAGCTTTTTGCTCGTCTCCGTGTTCCTCATGGTTCCACCTGATTTAGCTTTTTTAAAATCTGTGGTTGAGATTATCTTTGGAGTCACTTTTCCGGGGTTTTCCTTCTGGGCTCCCTTTGGTAGGGATGAGCAGCAGCTCAACAAACCAGCAGGAAGCAGTGAGTGCTTCCTGTTTGGAGGCTTCCTGCCCAGCTTCAGGACGGCGAGGTCGTTAACATCAGACTGCAGGCGTTACCGTGGCTACAGATTAATGCACACACACACACTCGTGTTGGACACCATGCTGTCAGTTGTGAGCAGATGGCGAGAAATGAAGAACACAGTGTGTGTGTGTGTGTGTGTGTGTGTTTGACAGGCCACCACTTGGGTTTTTTTCTCCTGAGGAACAAAATACAGTTCAGAGCTTCCTTTGAAACGTGTGATTTGAGCTGTGACACTGATACCTGTGTGTGGATCAGCTGCTTTGTTGCCAACAGGAGCTGCTGAGGACGCGTTCAGCTGCTGTAGAGGAAACAGTGAAGCTGTTGTAGCGGCGCCGTAAGGAGCTTAAAGCTCTGCGGCTGGATTTATTTTCTTTCACTGAGCTCATTTCCAAACAGGCCGTCATGTTGCTCTGAGCGTGTTTGCTTTACTTTATCAGCTCAAAGCTAAAGAAGGAAAACAGAAGAAGGGTGAGGCTGAAAGTCAGCAGCAGACCTCACAGGCCGGGGCGGCGGGTTCAAAAGTCCCGCCTCCCATCGAGGAGGAAATCCAGAGAGAGAATGTGGTGCGATGGTGTGCAGGGACGGCTGGACTCATTGATGTTCTGCTGAAGGTCTCACTGATGCTCCTCAGACAGTGTGGAAACACACCCGGCTGAGCTCAAACCAGGAAAACGCACGCAGGAAGTAGAGCAGGAGTGTCATCAGAGACGTAAAGATGAGTTTCATGTGCATAAATCCAGATTCTGTAAGCTTTAAAAACATTTTTAGTGCCATCCTCTGTCAGCACAGGACGTGATGTCACCTGGTTGGTTGGTTGTGGCTAGCAGACTCACATTAGCTTATGTTGGCTAACTAGTGACATCATCGATAGCGCAGAGGGAAATGAGGACACAGAAACTAAACATCAGTGTGAGGTAGGGCTGGGACGACGCCAACGTCAACACGTAAAATACGTCGACGTAAAAAAATGTGTCGATGCGTCGTCACTTTCAAAACAGACATGGCGTCAGCGAGTAGCGGCAACATGAATGAGGCAGCCGCAGTCGACTTAAATCACTCCACCGAACACAACAACAGCATGTTTTTATTAAAAGGTGTTCAAATGAAGAAATTTGTGTTTTTCATTGAGATAAATGAGTAAATGTGAAATTGATATACGAGTCAAATTTTGGGGAAATAATCGAATCGGATTGAAAAATTTATCGTTAGATTCATCGATTAGGAAAATCTGCGCGTGTCCTTAACAGGAAGTGGCTGTTGGCTGTGTGGTCAGCGGCTCTCAAACAGGAAAATCCAGGTGTTAGCCGTGATGTTCGGGTTTGTAAAGCACTTCATGAACGAGTCCTGAGTCAGGTGACAGGTGACAGGCGGTCCGCCTCCTCTCAGCTGATGTTTTATGCAGACACGTGCACCAAACGATGTTCAGTTCTGAGGCTGTGGCGAAGGATTTGAACTTGTTTACAGAGCAAACTGAACTGATTCGTTTCCCGTCTCCTCCTGCAGACTCTCACCAGACCGAGCACCTGTCCTCCTATCAGCTGACTGTCCCTCGACCAATCGGAGGCAGGCTGAGGAGGGACGTGAATGGAGGACTGCCCAATCAGGTTTGGAGGTTTTTATTTCTAGTTCATTTTCACAGATCACACAGAGACAATGTGTAAGTAAGACGATGATGAGAGCACACAGGAAGCAGCGCTGCTAGCTCCGGGTCAGAACCAGCCATGGACTCGTAGGCGGGCAGACTCCATCTTTGCTGGTCCATCACACGAAGAAGCTCAGATTATTGTGAGCCCAGTCTGCGTTAGGCGTTGTTTCACTGATGCGACTGTGCACAGATTTTAAACATTAGCTTTAAACCGTGTTCGGCTCGCCACGAACACAACGTCCATGTGGCAGCACGCCTGCAGGCTTCGTTTAAACACGCTCGCTCCGCCCGTGCTGCTGTCCCTCCCTGCACGCTGCAACATGCTCACACACACGATGACACACTCTGCTGGCATGTGCAGCCTGCTCAGAGACAACACCCCTGTGAAAGTGTTGTGTGTGTGTGTCTGTGTCTGTGTGAGTGTGTGTGTGTCTGTGTGTGTGTCTGTGTGTGTGTGTGTTGCTGCTCGCAGAGACTCTAACACGTTGCTCGGAGCCGATTGTCCTCCAGCTGAGTCACAAACAGCTGATCGTTCCCGGGATCGTGTGATGTGAGCGTGCTCGGATCACCACGTTTTTCCACGTTTTACTGTGTGAAACTGTTGAACGTGAACTTTCTCTGGAACTCGTCAGCATCGCCCACTTCCTGTGGAAACAGCTGACGGGGGAGAGCTCCTCACCTGTGGAGGCACGTCGGACAAAAACCGGGCGCCGCAGTGATGACCTCGCTGCTCTCAGCGCCGACGGCTGCCTCGGGGTTCGTGACCCACAGAGGAGCTGAGAACGGATACATACACCTGGTGATGTCATCAGATACCTGACTCCACAAACAAAAACAAGGTCAGCTGACTCTGCGAGGCGCCACGGGAACGCTGACCGAGCCAGACCCAGCAGCAGCTCTGCTTAATGAGTTTGAGCTTGAACCGTTTCCATGACGATGCCAAGGTACCCGACCTCTGACCCCTGCTGTGTTAGAGGACGGATGAGCTGCTGCTGGCAGCTGGACGATGGAGACCACCGCTGACTTCCTGTCCACACCAGCTGTCTGTGTGCGCTAATTATAGTTCTGGTGACACACAGGCACACACAGACACACACAGACACACACACACAGGTGAGTCAGAGGCTCGGTGACCTGCTCGGCGAGCAGTGGGATGCATGATGAAGGCGATGCAGATGTTTGGCAGCCCGTGCTCGAGCTGGCCCTTTTTCCACTGCGGCGGAAAGTGACTGGAGTCGACGAAGTCTTTGTTCACAGCAGATGGAGCGTGTCTTTAACACGAGCTGTTTTAGCCGTCTGTGCTAAAACGAGATAAAAATGAAACCTGGAGAAGCTCCGTTTTCATCCCTCGATCAGCTTCGTGCTCCGAAATAACCCACAACACGGAGCAGGAAGTGGAGCCCGCAAACATCACGGGTACAAAGGTAACCACTGCTGGGAGCGACTGTGTGTCTGCCACATATCGGACGCTAGTGTCAGCGCGTTTGCTGTTAGTTAGCGCCGTCACTTAGAGGTGGGAATCACCACACATCCCACGATACGATATTATTGCAATTTTTAAAAAATATTTTGCGATATTCAGATTCTGTACATAAAGGTAAACTTTATCAATCATCATTTTCTCTAATATCAAAGTCTCACACTCAGTCTTTCTCTCATTTCAGTTTGATTGTTGACAAACTGAACGGTTTGTATTACAGTCTAGTCCAACTTAACTGAATCAACCATCTGGTACAATTATAGCTATTCTGAACTATGCAGTTTATGAAAACTATGCAGCCCCTTCAGCAACTGAAGAATTTGAAAGTAAATTAAAACAAAATATAATTTTACATTAAATAAAAAGTTTTAAACTTAATTAAAATAAAACATGTCTTAAATTAAAATAAGTAAACTGTCATGTTTATTAAACACATTTGGACAGTGAAGGAATGTCAGGATTCTTGCTCAGAAAAAGGATCAACATGCTCTGAAGTCAGAGCACAAAAACCTTTTTGTAACAAAGTATCGATTTCTGCTGTCCCTGTATTGATACATTATTAGCAAACAAAATATCACCATGCTACACAGTATCCATTTTTCCCCACCTCTACCGTCACTGTTAGCTAACATGCTCCTCGTGAGGATCGAAGCGGTAATCCCGGCGCTCGTGTACCAAACCGGCTTTGAAGGACGCGTCGCTCTCTGAGCTCTGTGAATCCAACATGGCGACAGGACGGCAGGGAATGAGACATATTGGTGTTCTGCTTTCTGATTGGCTGATCTCCACCTGCACTCACACATGCTCAATGTTTTATTCTACAAGCTGTCACACTTCAAAGTTACCTTTCTGTGTGTGCAGGTGTCCTACATCATCAGCGTGGATGGAAGCGAGCGCGTCGTCCATTTGGAGAGAAACGAGTAAGTTCTGATGAGGGGCGGTGACGTGTGCACAATCGTACGATCGCTGAGATCGAAGCTCGCCAGCAGACGGCTGACATGTTTTTTACTTCATGGTCACAAAATCACATTTCAAAGTCTGACAGGTGATCAGGACGTCCTGGTGTGGAAACGCCACCTGATAAAAACACGACGTGAACCAAACAGCTGAGAGATTTTACTGTTAATAAAACTGTTTCTGTTTCTAACACCTGACTGAGCGCCAGCGGGAGGCAGGTGCAGGTGTGACGTGTCAGACTCACACCTGCAGGCGGGGGTTCGGGGTTAAAGTGAAGTTGGTCACATGACTGTCCTGTTTCAGGCTGCTGCTGCCTACAGACTTCACCGTGTTCTCCTACAGTCCCAACGGATCCCTGGTCACATCCACGCCACCTGTCCAGGTAACGCCCCGCCTACCTGTCTGTCTGTTGTATATGAGCCTCACCGGTCCTGTCAGCCAGTCGCATCGCTCAGACTCACCTGCTTTACAAACGCCCCGCCCTTTTCTTTCCTTTATGGTCATTGCGGCGTCGATGCCACTGAGAACACGCGCTCTGTTTCCCAGAGAGAGGTGCATGCTGGGAGTTACTTCCTGTCAGCTGACCCGGGCTGTGTGATGTTTGAATGATAAATGGTGGCAGTCTTTTTTTGGAGATGGTTACCATGGCGAGGGTCAGGGTTCGATCCTGTGACTAGCTGTCACTTCCTGTCAGTGTACAGAAACACGCTGACTCCTGTTTCCTGTATTTAAACTTGAGTCAGCTTGTTCAGGCCGAGCGCTCTCAGCTCGCTGCTCGCTGCGCCCACAGAGGGGACAGAGCGAGAGCAGCAGACCGCTGAGATACGAAACTAAGACGCCGCTGACTATCCGCGTCTAATCGTTCACTGCAGGGAACTTCACAAAGTGCATTCTGGGTAAAGTTTGAGCCTCATGTGCCACAGGCGCCTTCATTGAAGGAAAAGCCCTCCAGGCATTTCCATGGAGACCTTTGTGTCATCAGGTCGATCAGATCAGGTGACGTGCTGATAGGTGGAGCCTGAGACCCACGGGCCACGGCTTGACCACCGCTACTCCATGAGGACAAATAAGAGGAAGTGATGATGATGAGCTGGTGTTCCTCAAAGCCTCCCACACACACACACACACACACACACACACACACACACACACACAACCCCGTTCAGCTATCTTAGTGAGGACCTTCACTGACATGCTTTCCCTAACATTAACGATGCCTGACCCTAAACCTGACCGTAACCTAACTGTAACCCTGACACTGAAACCACACTTTGAGCCTCAAAAAGGCTTCAAACTTGTGAGAACCTGTGTGTGTGTGTGTGTGTGTGTGTGTGTGTCCTCACAAGTATAGTAGAATGCAGATTTTGGTCCTCACAAAGATAGCTAGACAGGAACACACACACAGACAGGAAGTGAGTGAGCTCCAGTGGAACTGATGCAGCAATAATGGCGGCAGTGATGTCACTGAAACTCAGTCTAGTTACGAACATGTGATTCAGTCACAGCAGTGTGTGTGGGTAGGAGGCGTGGTGGCGCCCCCCACTGGTGTGTGTGGGTGCTGCAGTCAGCTGTCTGTGTTTCAGGACCACTGTCACTATCGCGGCTTCGTCCAGGGCGTGGAGGGCTCATCCGTCGCCATGAGCATCTGCAACGGCCTCAGGTAATACACACACACACACACACACACACACACACACACATGGCGACACACGGGTCCATCAAACATGGCGAGCATTAAGGCGAGTCTGAAACAGTGTGTGTGCGTGTGTGTGTGTGTGTGTGTGTTTGTGTGTGTGTGTGTGTGCGTGTGTTTTCAGGGGAGTGATGCACCTCAGTGATGGCAGCTATGGCATTGAGCCGCTAGACTCCGCCCCCGACCAGCACCTGGTGTATCGCCTGCAGGATGTGACATCACAGCCCCGAGGGTGCCAAACGCCGCACTACGAGCACGGCCCCAACTCTACAGAGCGCGCTCAGGCCAGCTGGGAGGAGATCCCTCACGGGCAGCACAGACGGGTGCGTTTTCCCTCACGCACACGGCGCACGCTGACTTCCTGTCCCCTGAACTTTGACCTGTACCAGCTCTCCAGCTCTGGAGTCCTGCCATCATTCCTTTACAGTTTATGTTGATGGAGCTCCAGCAGCGCGAGCGCCGCCGTGCGCTCTCAGAGAGTAACCGTGTTTCTGTTCCAGGTGAGGAGAGCCGTCCTCCACAAGACGCACTACGTGGAGCTGCTGCTGGTGGTCGACAACGAGAGGGTGAGAGCACGACAGCGGGTGGAGGGGGACTGCTGCGGCGGGCGGCGTGTAACCGTGTGTTTCTCTCTCCCCAGTTTAACTTCATGAGCAGGAACGCGACGGCAGTGAGGGAGGAGATGGTTCTGCTCGCCAACCTCGTGGACAGCGTGAGTGTCACATGTTTCCTCCACGGCTGAGTTAGCTTTGTGTCAGGGGAACCGTGCACACGGCAACAGGAAGTGACTTTGATGTCCTCACCAAGAAAAAAGCAATGCAGTGTTTTTGTTTGCATTTCTTATTGATTTGGGGGAATAACCACAATCAATAGTTCAGTTTTTAAAATATTGATCTCTACCAAACGGCTGAGATGTCACTCAATGATAAGAGTATGAAATGTCATGCAAACACAAGTACATCAGATAATACAGGTGAAAAAAACAAACAAAGGGCCAAATTATGATTATATTAATAAAAACTATCCAGGCCATTGGATACAGTTTCTTTGTAGCAGCATTCAGTGAACACGGCTGTTTCCATCAAAGGAAAGTATCAAACAACAAAATACATGAACACTCACATCCAGGACACGTCTGATTAGACACTACTGTGCAAAATCAGCTTTGTTTTTACAAAGATAAAATAAAAACTTCAAATCAGCACATCTGCTCGTGGTTTTGGTCGTTGGGGTCTTAGGGTGTAGCTTTGATGGAGAGCTGGATCATGGTCGTCCAACTCCAGATGCTGGTTAACTTGGTTCAGACACAACCAGGCGGAAACCTTCTGAGAGCCGTCGGTTTGTGGTCCAGTAGGACACAGTCGCTCATGTAGACCAGGTATTCAATCAAGGATGGATCCGAACTGTGGGATATGCCATCTCCTAACTTGTAACGTATAACTTGTCTTATACAGGTGTAATAGCATATCAAAGCTCATTTCCTCCCATATGATAATTATACACAGGGATGGTGATCTTTGCTCCACCGTTTGACCGATGAAAGAAGCATGAACCCACAGGCCTGTTTAGGAGGTTGACACATTTGTTGTCAAATCATTTCATTGCAATCAGACCTTCATCAGAGCTGTAATCACAGGCTCCATGGCTGTTCTTCATCAGGTCATACAGTACCAATGTACCTGACACCAGAGGAGCTGTGCAAGTTCTGGACCAAGCAGAAACTTGTGAAGAACCGAGGTTCTTTTATGGGTTTGCAAAGTGTTTTTACAGCTTTGGCCCCTTAGAGGGAGCTTCTGTTGCTTTTCACTCAGGGGAGCATTGAAGAACATAGACCCCCCTGATACAGCAGCAAGTCGTGGATGATGCCAGATGAACAATTTAAAGCTCCACTCATCTGGTTTGTTGGCAGTATACTGGTGCAGAGAGCCAGCTGTTGTGGCTTCATATGAAACCATGAATTCAAACACACTGTGGTTGAAGGTGGATGGTATCATGAGTGTCATGCCACAGGACCATGTGATCTTTAGCCATATAATTGTTTAGCGTCCATATAGCACTTGTTAAACATCAAATTGTAATTTTGAAAACTTAGTAATATTAATTTACCAGCTACTGTAATTTGGTATTTCCACGTGTTATTCTTGATTTTTACTAATATTAATGGATTGCATTTATATAGCGCTTTTCAAGGCACTCAAAGCGCTTTACAATGCCACTATTCATTCAAGGACACAACGACCAGGACAGAGAGCCCGGGGATCGAACCGGCGACCTTCCGGTTACAGATGCGCTTCCCAACCCCCTGAGCCACGGTTATACTAACTCAGAAAGTCACAAAAAAGACTTACTGAGGAAATTCTTAATGTGATTTATCAACAGCAACGGATAAACAAAATGGGTGTAGTGGTCTGATTTTATGGCAAATAATCAATTTTAATAACATGCTAATGCTAACTTTATGTTAGCATTAGCACCATCAAATCAACCGTTTGGTTCACCACTTTTTAAAAAAATTATTAAACATTTAATTTCACTTTTTTAATGCTGTCAAGTGACAAACATCTGTTTAGTAAGTCCTCTAACACTAACATATATCAAAAAATTATATCTTCAGACCTTAGTTTGATCAAAAACACTCAAAATATGTTGGACGGTTTTTTGTTTCTGACTTCCTGGTTGGGCGAGGTTTAAGAAGAGCCCACAGTTTCCATTCACAGCGCCTTCTGGTGGCTGTTTGTGGCGTTACAGATGAAAACCAATTGGTAGAAAAGACTCAACAAGGTTTTCAGTTTCAGTGAAAGCCTGAAAATGTGCTCTACCGAAGGTCGACCGCAACGCTGAAGGGTTAAAATGAAGAGAAGCATAAATAAGAGGAGGTGTGTGTGTGTGTGTGTGTGCAGATCTACATGCAGCTGAATATCCGGGTGGTTCTGGTTGGTTTGGAGATCTGGACTCAGCAGAACCAGATCAGCACCGACGGAGCGGCTGGAGAAGTCCTGAATCGCTTCACCCAGTGGAGGGAGAAGGAGCTGATTCCTCGCCGCCGCCATGACTCAGCACAGCTCATCCTGTCAGTACACACACACACACACACACACACACACGCTGTTTCTGGTTTGTTTGTTACTGCATGTGATTGGACCGTGTATCAGGTGATGATGATGATGGTGTCTGTGCAGGAGGAAGAATTTCGGACAGACGGCCGGGATGGCGTTCGTCTCCACCGTCTGCTCCAGGAGTCACGGAGGCGGGATCAACGCGGTACGCCAGCATGTGCAGTTTAATGAAATGTTTCTGCATCTGTGACGTCGATTTCACTCTGAATCGCACGTCTGGGAAAAGATCGGCTTTAAAAGGAACTCCGTCTCCCAGCGTGCATTTCAGCGTCACGTGACTGACCTGTGCTCTGTGTCCTTCAGTTCAACAACAACCTCGTGGCCTCGTTCGCCTCCATCGTGGCTCACGAGCTCGGCCACAACCTCGGCATGAACCACGACGACGGCCGGCAGTGCACGTGTCCCACCGGCGCCTGCATCATGAACTCCGGAGCCACGTAAGACGCACACGGCGAGCTACGCCGCACGCTCACACGTACACGCTCACGCTCACTCCTAACGCGTCTCCTCTCTGCAGAGGGTCAAAGAACTTCAGCAGCTGCAGCGCCGATGACTTTGAGAAGATGATCCTGCTGACGGGGGGGTCGTGCCTGCTGAACGTGCCGCGGCTCGACGAGGCCTACAGCGCCCCCTACTGCGGGAACAGGCTGGTGGACTTCGGGGAGGAGTGCGACTGTGGCTCAGAGAAGGTGTGATGTGTAGAGAATGAGTCAGACATGCCTTTGATACGACGTGTGCCGAAGCAGCGGCAACGCTCCTGTCAGTCAGTTTGGCCCCGCCCACACAGTCACTCACTGATTTATTACACAACTCGAGCTCCTCATCAGCAGGAAGTCCAACATCTACGCCGTGCACGTGTTCCACAGCTGTGGACCAGCTGGAGTTTTTGCCTGTCCGATTGTGGCCCCCGGGCCTTATGTTTGACATCCCTGTTTGATATTAACGCGTCGCTGTTGTTGAGTTTTCCTGCACACAGGAAGTGAAGATTTGTGGGTCGTTTTCACGTCTTTGTGCGATTTTTCTAACGTTTAAAATGATTTTACGCCAGAAACTTCCTGTTTAAACCTGGTCACGTGATCGACCACGTGTGTGTGTGTGTGTGTGTGTGTGTGTGTGTGTGTGTGTGTGTCTGTGTGTGTGTGTGTGTGTGTGTGTGCAGGAGTGTGAGGAGGACCCCTGCTGTGAGTATCGGACCTGTAAGCTGAAGTCTGGAGCTCAGTGTGCGTACGGCGAGTGCTGCTCCAACTGTCAGGTAAACACAGCGAGCCTCGTGACACACACACACACACACACACAGACACACACACACTCTGTAACTGTGTGTGTGTTCAGTTCCTGCCGGGGGGAACCGTGTGTCGCGCCAGCACAGATGAGTGTGACCTGGCTGAGTTCTGTAACGGCTCCTCGTCCTTGTGTCAGAGCGACGTCTTCATCCAGGTGAGGTCCGCTGCATTTACCTGAGCAGGTGAGCTGCTGGCTGAGCTGTACTTCATCACATCTGTGTGTGTGTGTGTGTGTGTGTGTGTGTCAGAACGGGCAGCCCTGCAGGAACCAGGAGGCCTACTGTTACAACGGGAAGTGTCGGCACTACGACAGCCAGTGTCAGGCCATCTTTGGAGACAGTACGTACCTCTGTACGACTTCATCTTCACTCCTCTTCCTCATTACTCAGCAGCTGACCCCCCCCCTTCTCGCCCCTCCTCCTCCTCAGAGGCGAAGGCGGCTCCTGAGCTCTGCTTCAAAGAAGTCAACAGCAAAGGAGATCGCTTCGGCAACTGTGGCTACCTCAACCATGGCTTCAAGAAGTGCGAGAGCAGGTAACACACACACAGACACACACACACACACACACACACACACACAGACACACACACACACACAGACACACACACACACACAGACACACACACACACAGACACACACACACACAGACACACACACACACACAGACACACACACACACACACACAGACACACACACACAGACACACACACACACACACACAGACACACACACACACACACACACACACACTTCCTTAGGGTCTGTCCCAGTGTGAGGAGCTGCGACTAATGATGTCACAAAGTCCCACGCAAGTTAAACGCACCTCCAGCTTTGACCTGATGGTGGCGCTGTGTGCGCTCCGTCACTACACCTGTGTCGCTAACAAACTCCATCTCCCAGGGTGCATTTCAAAGCCCCGCCCACATGACTGTGCTGTGTTCAGGCGTCTTTCCCACAGTCCGTCTTCGAGCCTTCTCCTGAATCCTCCGTTTTCCTCATCGTGTTTGTTGCCATAGAAACGCCATGTGTGGGAAACTGCAGTGCTCCAACGTTCAGGCGAAGACGGTGTTCGGCATCGAGCCGTCGATCATCAGCACGCCAATCGCCGGAGGGAAATGCTACGGCGTGGACTTCATGCTGGGCTCGGACGTGCCCGACCCCGGGATGGTGAACGAAGGGACCAAGTGTGGAGAGAACAAGGTGAGGAGGAGGGAGGAGGGAAGGGGACGAGGAGGGAACAACGAGGTGTTAAAGCTCGTTTCTTCTTCTGCTCAGGTGTGCGTGAACTTTGAGTGCCGCGGCGCCGACGTCCTGAGCTACGATTGCGACGTGCACACCAAATGTCACGGACACGGGGTGAGTCGCCTGTCCTCCTGCCTACCTGTCTGTCAGGTGAGTCACATGACTCAGTGTCGCCTGTCTGTGTCGCAGGTGTGCAACAGCAACAGGAACTGCCACTGCGACTACGGCTGGGCTCCGCCTTTCTGCGAGTTATCGGGTTACGGTGGAAGCGTTGACAGCGGACCCACGTGGAACGGTATGTCACCTGCAGACCTCGGACTTACCTGAGGTCAGCCGTGTTAACGCACCTCCTCTGTGTGCCCCTCCCCCAGATAAGGACACGTCTGTCAGGGACGGCCTGCTCGTCCTCTTCTTCTTCGTCCTCCCGCTGCTCGCGCTCGGCGTCTTCGTTTTCCTGCGCAGGAACGAGCTGCTGCGGCGACTCGGGCTGAGCCGCAGGAAGAGGTCTCAGGGATACGAGTGAGTGCACGCGCACACGCACGCCGCCACGACCGCAGGAACCACGTGTTCTCTGTGCTGCGTTCAGGGACACTGAATATAATTGTAAACCATTAGCTGCACGTGTGGCGCTGCTCTCACGGTCATGTCTCCCTCAGGGCTGACGGCGTGGCTTCAGCCAATCACAGCAGGAGACCGCCTCCCAGAGCGCAGCCTCCACCTGTTGGCCGGGGTAACGCCAATAACATCGTCAGAGACGGGGTAAGTTTAGGGTTTGAGTAAACATGCAGATGTGATTTAGGAGGCGGCGTCTCCCTGGTTTCACACACACCTGCCTCACCTGTCCAGGTGTGTGAGGATGTTTGTAGCATCGTTCCTGCAGCTTCACCCGGTTTGTTCTGTGTGAGCAGTGAGTGGGCGTGTCTACAGAAGGTTACAATTAAAAATCTTAAGGTGGACACGCCCACACGGCCTCCTGATGATGATGATGATGATGATGATGATGATGATGATTTTACTAACGACACAAACCTGCTGTGACCCTGCTGATCAGGAGGCTGAGAATGGAGACGGTGGTGATGCTCTCCTGGTAAGCCTCAGTGTAGAAGCTGAAGTTAGATGTAGTGATGAGAACACCAAACACAGTTATTGATCACTGTCGTTAGATGACCTCACTGGTCGATCAGCTGATCGCTTACAGTGACAGACTGTACTAACCAACCGAGCAGCTGATCGGCTGTCTGCACGGTTTATTGATGAGCTGATTAAGCTGTGTGATTAATCACTGTAGTGTGTGTGTGTGTGTGTGTGTTGATGCATGAGCTCTAACACGCTCTGCTCTCTCTCCATGTGAAGCACCACGCTCAGCTGCTGCCACCACAAGAGGTAAACCCTGCTTACTTCTCGTTACCACTCTAACTACTGCTGCTGATGTAGCGTTAGCTTAGCGCTGCGCTGTCTGCAGGTTAATCATCACAGCAGGAAACTAGAAAGCAGCTTTCACTGACCCAATGACATCAGGTACACTGGGAGAGTCAGACAGGACAGGTAGATGGGTGTGAGGGTTTGAGTGGGACAACGACTCGCAGATTTACCCAGGTGTGCTTCCTCTGTGTGTTCAGGTGGTGGAAACCAGCCGGACGGCTCCTTCCCATGCTCTGAAGCCGCCACCGCCTCCTCTGTAAGAAGTCGCGCACCACAACATGCACCGAAACACAAACCGAAAACAATCATTTCAGTCAAACCTGAAATGTGGAAACTTCACTTTCAAACTAAAAGTTGTTTTTAAACATTTGAGGCGACAGCGGCATGTTTCCAAAAAATACAGCTTTTTGCATTAGCTTCTAAATGATTTGATCTAACTTGGTGTTAACTAGTTATAGAAGCTAGCCTTAAGCTAATGATTCTTAGAAGCTAAATTTAAGCTACTGAGCCTTAGATGCTAACTTGAAGCTAATTGGACAGTTAATGGGATTCAAAGCTGTACTTGTGGCTGATGCCAAATCGACTGTGTTTACAAATAATTTTAAGCCAACTGTGAGCTTGCTGGTTACTAAAATGCAATTTAATTTTAAGCTAAATTGTCTTCTACTCTTCTAGATTTAATAAACTTAAAAGCTGCATTTAAGCTAAGTGGATCTAAATATGAGCCAGATCAGGGCTCTAGACTAACTTTTTGCCACGGGTGCACCGGTGCGCCTAACTCTAATTTTTTTTTTTTAGTCGCACCACTGAAACATTTGGTCACACTCTAGAGCCCTGAGCCAGAGGAAGACATTTTGTTTACCCAGTAGCTAACCGCAAACTGACTTAATTCATATATTAACGTTAAAGCTAACTGGACTCAGGAGTAAAACACACAGACACTAGCATTAATTTAACTCGACAAAGAAAGAAACTAGCTAATGTTAAGCTAATCCTAAACTGGATACAGCAGCTTACTCCTAATAGGGCAACACTAGATGGCCATAGATAGATAACATTTATAAGCTAGTCTTTAGAGTGGCTAGGTGCTAAGTGAACCCAGAAGCTAACTGCTGGTGTAGCTGTTTCTCTCCAGCAGTTTGAACTGTGGCGGAGTGATACGTCGTCTCAGAGAGTGTACGCTGTGGTTTTAGTGGCCAGTCACAATGAAAACTCTGTTTCTTCTTCTTTCTTGCACAGGAAACCGAAACCTTCTGCTGCGTCACAACCTCTGGTGCCTCAAAGACCTGCACCCGCGCCTCCTGTTTAACCAATCAGGGGTCTTCTAACGACACCTGGACGACCCTCCCCCCCCCCCCCCCCCCTCTGCTTATCTTCAAACCCTTCCCAGCGAACTCAGAGCTAGTTCCTTAGCAACAGCCACAAACAATTCTGTAGCCATGATAAGCAGACTGCACGGCCATCGCAGTAAAGTGGATCCAGGTGGACCGGACGAGGAACTTTGCAGAACCTTCAGGAACCCAGCAGGTCCAAACTGGAGCCGCTGCTGTTCTCTAACCTAACCAGCCAATCAGCTTGTCCTAAAAGCACGAGTTCTTCTGATTGGTTGGTTTTACGAAGCCTGCTTAAGTATTTTTAACCTTTCTGATTTAGTCATGTGACCTTTCAAACAAAGTATAGCAAGTATAGCAGGCCACGTGGGCCTCTCGCTCTGATTGGCTGGTTTGTAGTTGTGGGTGGAGCATGCATCTGAGCACTGGTTTGTTTCTTTTCTGTCTCTGAATGAAAGCACTGATAGCACCGCCCATCTGCTCAGCACTGTTTTAGGAATGTAACGCACCCTCCTGCGGTTGTGCGCCGGTGCGTTTGTTTCCATCGTCTGGCTCGCCCTGCGTTCGCTCCCTCGCTCTTCACAGAACTGTAAATCTACGATATGCAAACAGCGTCTGAGCGCGTAGCTCCTCTGGTCTCAGTTCGTCATGCAGCATGGCGCCGTCTCTGCAGGGAACGAACGCTCACCAGGCGAGGCTGCTCGGTACGCCTCTACTGTCCAGGTATTTCCACCAGTTAAATTATGAGTCTGAGCTTGCAAAGCATTCTGGGAACCGTAGGCAGTCACGTTTGGTACAAGCAAAGTGGATTAATCACACATGGAGGATAAACGATTCCTAATCATCTGTTAGAATTGAAACTGAAGTTCAGACCTGCACTGAGAACACGTTCACTACAAGTCTGCTCAAACTGAACAGCAGCTCCTCCCAACATCGTTCATTTCTTTCTTTCAAAGACTTTATCAAACACACCTGATTATTATTACCAGTATGACTGACTCAGTGGAGCTTTTTTTAAATCTGTCGCTCTTCTGTTACGGTTGAAGCTTTTTGCAGAGCCACATGTTTCTTCTGGGGGGACACAGACCCCGTTTCACCAGTGTTTTAAAATTATGTCCAGTGGAAGCAGAACTTTAGCAGAAACATGAACTTGGGTGTAGCCTGCTGAGCATTCAGAGTGTGTGACGGCGTCTGAAGGTGGAACAAAGTCCTTGAAATTCTTGGCAATAATGTCCCGAGAGCGTCCACGCCTCCTGTCCCGGGCGAGCAGCGATCACGCTGAACTCTTCCCGCATTCAGGGCGTCTGATTCAAACCAGGGATTTTTACACCACCGGTGAACCAAACGCTTGCGTTCTGCAGCTGACGAGCCTGGATGCACTGTGCTGTGTAACCACGTTGGTATTTTTAAATGTCTTTTTTCACTTACTTTGCTCTTTTGAGGGTTTTTGCACAGAAACTGAGGACTCCACTGAGGATGTTGATGTGTTGCTCACAGGGCTATCTTAGTGCCATTTGACTGTTCATGCCAAAAAAATAAACCGTAGTCTGTGCTGAGCTCCTGAGTGAAGACAGTCGGACGCAGTTATTTAAAGAGCTGAGAGCAGCTGAAGCTTCAGGTTACAGGCAGCTGCTGACTGCAGCGTTTAAAGGGGATCCGTTCTTATCGTTTCCACCTCTGCACTTTGTCAGAGTAGCTTTTCATGATTCACAACTTAAATTAATCCAAATTTCTGTAATGCAATCAAAGCTTCACCTCACAGAGCTTCAAGTTAGCTTAGAGGCATCTCCACGGTGCAGTTAGCTTCGGGGTGCAGAGTCAGTTTGGAGTTTGTCTCTGCTCCTGTTAGCCAGCTGCCTTAAAGTCAGCTGATGTGAAAGGTTTGTGGTGTATATGCGTTTGGAAGTTTGGCCATGTTAAATATGAATATTATAAAATTGTAAAATCAAAACTCTTGGTGCTCAGCAGCCATCTTGGTAATTGGAAGTGTTTATTTCTCCAGGTTACGCTAACTTTAAGACCCTAATTTCATGAAATTGGGTGAATACGTGTACTTTTACCCAAACAGGTAAAAGGTCTCTGTCAGCACAGCTGGTGGTCCAGGTGGAAAAAGCTTCAAGTGTTATTTTGGGTCAGCACAGGCCAACGTGAAGCGGTCCCCTTTAAAGCCAATCAGCCAATCAGACATCCTCAGTGGGGTTACATTCATACTGAACCTGTGTAAAAGATTTCATTTTCTCTTATTATGAATGATTTAATCATTTCTTTTTGCTTTTCACCTGTAATCTGTGGTCATTTGAACATTTAATTATTAACGTTGCTGCGTGGCGTGGAAGCCTCCGCGCTGACTGATGATTTTTATGATTCGATGGATGATCTCTCACCTGTTGGACAACTTCCTGTTTCCTGTTGGACAGGTTCAGGTTGTTACAGCCAGTGGAGCTCAAACTTGTGCTGCTTGCTGTGAAAACCAAACCTGGAAGAATAAAGGTCCTTCAGCTGAACATGATAATTTAATAAACTGTTCATACAGACTGTGATTTGTTTGCTTTCAGACTTAATAAAGGTGCACAGAAAATAGTTTGTCAGGATTCAGGTTCCCGTTTGTGGTGACATCCATTTAATATACAGAAAAGCACTCACAGCCTGACTGCAGTCATTATCACACTTTAAATTTGAAAAAATCTTTTTGAAATTCAAAGTTGTTTTGGTTTAGAATTGTACAGGTTTTATAAAAATATATTTAGGACCAAAAGGGTTTTTTAATGTCCTGATACAATAACTATTTTAAATTAGTTTTGTGGAGTTGGGGCATTAAAATAAAATCAAGCCCTACTTTTTTTCTATTTTTTAAACTGTTATTTTAGACTTAAGTTGTTATTTTTACTGAAATATATATATATATATATATATATATATAAAATACTGTTGAACGATTTTTTCACAACAAACATTTAAATGAGTATAAAAAAGATTCCTTGTTAGTGTATTTGTTTAGTTCCGTTTGTAGTTTTTCTACAGCGGGACCACGCCCCTTTCATTGTACGTGGTGACGTCAGCGCGGGCTCTGCTCCTGTGCTCAACACATCGAGCTGTCATCATTTTACCGGGAGAAGCGAAGGGCATCCGGGATACCGGCCGAGAGGGAGCCCAGCACTGTGCTTGGAGGTCAGTACCGGGCATTTAGGGGGGACGCTGGGCCGTGAGCGAGGACTCGGTCCGACCTGCGGGCTCACTCGGGGGCGGGTTCCGGTTTTGATTCGTGGAAAATGAAAACCGTTTGGACGAATGCGAAGATGCCTTGTTAGCCTGCTAGCCGCGTGCTAGCTGCTACGGCCTTTTAAAGTAACATTTGGAGCGAGGCCGTCCGTTTAAAGGCTCCATAAGCGGAGCAAACGCCTCCACTGAATGCAAACACAGAAACTTATTCAGAATGAAACTGCTAATACCTGTTAATTTAAAGGAGGGGCGTTTTGTGAAGCTAATCAGCTAATTATATAACGCGCCGCGTTAGCGCTGAAGCTAAGCGTGAGTTTGCGCAGTGAGAGCCGCTCCGTGTGGCTTCACACACAGCGGGTTTTAGCCATTATGCATTCAAAACAGATAATTTTACGATGTCTGGGGAACACGGGCAGGCATTTTCGGGAACTCATGACTCGTGAAAGGACAAAGTGATCGAATGTCCGGGTGGCCAATAGAGAAGTCTGGATTTCTCACAGGCAGCCAGTCAGGAGGCGCGGTAGGCAGGTAGTGGGCGGGTCCAGGCAGGGTTAAGGGGAAGGAGAGCAGGCTGGGAGTGGAGCCCCAACAAGGTCAAAACAAAGCAGAAAGTCCCGGTGGGTGGCGAGAGCAAGCCCGTGGGGGCTGGGAGGTGACCCCGCCTCACAGAACGACACGGTTCCGGTTCTGTAACTGGGTTCTGAGAAGAGCTTGGAGAACTTTAACTCCCTGAGTTCTGTGAAGATCTGCAGAAGACTTCAGACTTGACCCTGTTCGCTGAGTCAGCACCGGTCAGAAGTATAAACACCCAGTGTGACACTGATCTCTGATCAGCAGTCTGCGGGATACATCCGGGTTTCCAGCATCTGTGCAGCTGTTTTAGGAAACAGCAGGAACAATATGACCTGCGTGAGTTACAGCTCACTGTTTTGCAAGTTGAAATAAAAGGCAACATGGTAACACCAGTTTAAAGGATTCCCATCAATGCAGAAAACTGCTGGGAGTCACATGACCAAAGAATTGAGATGTTCAACTTGCGAAGAAGAAAAACTCCCAGGATTGTAATAAATATACTTTAATTAGTTTGGTTTAATTATCTCAGGCAGAAAACTTATTTTGTTTTTCACAAGGTCATAGAAACAGGAAGTGCAGACTCACATTCACTCTGCTCCATTTTGAGCAGGACAAACCCTGCTGACCTTGCAGGACCTCTCTCAGGCCTGTTTTGTGGTGGAGTACCTATACGAGCCGAGGTACTTTGCTCTGGGGCGGGTATTGTTTGAGATATGAGCTCAGCAGTCACCAACACAGCCTACTGACCAATCAGATTTCTGGAAAAGAGCGTCACCCTTACTGGAAGATCCTCTGTAGACAGTCAGAGGGTCTGAAGGTGTTCTCTTTATCTGATGAGCATCAGGAAGAAACTCAGGAGGAGCTCTGCTGCTGCGTCCTGACCTCATCGACATGTAAACAGACTCTTTGTCCTCTCAGAGCATTTAATGCCAAAACTAAAGATTTTTAATTACCACGAGAGTAGCGAGAGGGTTTTAATCACAGGCGTCTGTTTTACTGGTTTCCTTCCTGCTTTGGATAAACTTTATTAATCCAGCAGCTGTTTTCCAGTCTGACTGAGCAAAGCTCACACATTCATGTTTTTAGGCCTTTACTCTCTCACACACGCATGTGCATGTTTCTGATTGGTCAGAGGCCTCTTTCATGTGAGCACTGATAAACCTGTCATGTGACCCCACCCCAGTGTGATTGATAGTTAGCGAGTGAAGCCAGACATGGAAAGATATCCTGGATACGCTGACCGTCATACAGGCTCCGTGTTGGTTGGTGAAATTTAAAACACCAGCTAAAAGTCAGACGTGGTGTGAGGAGGCTGTGCTGTTTTTATCAACAATCAAACTGTAGTCGTTATTTCTGCAGCGTGTTGTTCTGCTGTGCTTCACAGAATTTCCTCAAATCAGGAACTTTAGACCTTTTAAAGGAAAAAACAATCAGAGGCAGAAACCTCGGTGTGCTCGTAGTTTCACAGTGTTTACCTGGAGACGGGTGAGATGACACGTCATGTGTGTGAAAACAGCAGGTGTGTTTTTGAATAAACTTTATTGCAGGGGAACAAGGTGTGTTTGTTTTCCTTCTGCAAGTGTAGTCATGTGACTAGGTGGGCTGGCTCAGACAGCCACCTGCACAGAAAGTAAAAGCGTGCGATGCACCGATCTTACAGGTTGTTCCTGAAGCGCGGCGTCGGCCTCTGGTGTCAGGAAATGTTGCTCACATGTTTTGGACTGAAGTTCATGTCTGTGATCAGTGATCTGTGCCCTGAGCCGGCTTCTCGGGGCCGGTTCAGCCAGGCGCCACTGATTACTGAGTGCAAAACCACCATTAGGTCATGTGACCGTTCCGCCTGATGTAAAGAGATCTTTAAGCGCGACTTTTAACGTGTCTGACAACTGCTGTCTGTAAATCTGAACGTTAGCATCTTTAAATCCACTGTGCCGCATTTCTGAGGACGCCGTTTGTCAGGCGCCGCAGATCAGCCTCTGATGGCACGTCATGTGTGTGAAAACAGCAGGTGTGTTTTTGAATAAACTTTATTGCAGGGGAACACAGTGTTTTTTGTTTTCCTCCTGCAAGTGTAGTCATGTGACTGGGCGGGCTCAGACAGCCACCTGCACAGAAAGTAAAAGCGTGCGATGCACCGATCTTACAGGTCGTTCCTGGAGTGCGAGTCTGACAACTGCTGTCTGTAAATCTGAACGTTAGCATCTTTAAATCCACTGTGCTGCATTTCTGAGGACGCCGTTTGTCAGGCGCCGCAGATCAGCCTTGACTCTGACATCGTGTTCCTCTGCAAACAGCAGCTTGAGTCGGCGCTCGCAGTGTTATTAGAAGCTCGTCAGACAGAAGCCGCCATCGTTAAATCCTAAAGCACAGCTTTCTCTCACATCTGAATAAAGGTGACTGTGGTCTGGAGAACAGGGGCTAATTCTCTCTCTTCTTCTCTCAGAGGACTGACGTGGACGTCTGACTGCTTCCTGTTGTGGCCCTGACCTGCGTTTTTCTTCTGCATCGTTGTGAGGTCGAGGACGTCCGGACTGTCGGACTGAAAGTCACCGCCACGTGTGATACTTTAAGGACTGCTCATGCATCGTTTAAGGACTTGTGCGGCGCGGTTGCGTCCGCTCACCGCCTCGCAGGCGGCTCAGACTGTCGGCCAACAGCGGCCAATCACAGTCACCTCCACGGGTGGCAAAAGGACGTTTCAGCCAATCAGGTGTTACACAGCACCGGTGGCTTCGGAGCCGTTCCTGAATGGGACGAGCTCCAACTATGTGGAGGAGATGTACTACGCCTGGTTGGAAAATCCCAAGAGTGTTCATAAGGTAAGGAGCAGTGGAGCCCCTGCAGGTGTGGAGGGGTCAGTGCAGAGGTCGGTTTGATTTTACTGCTGGCAGCATCGATGCAGGACAAACCCTCCACAGTGTAATGGGACATAAACCCAGAACCCAGACAATCAGAAGTTAAAGGTTTGGTGATTTTGAACACATAAAAACAGCTGGTTGGGGCGATCGTGGCTCAAGAGTTGGGAGTTCGTCTTGTAATCGGAAGGTTGCTGGTTCGAGCCCCGGCTTGGACAGTCTCGGTCGTTGTGTCCTTGGGCGAGACACTTCACCCGTTGCCTACTGGTGGTGGTCAGAGGGCCCGGTGGCGCCAGTGTCCGGCAGCCTCGCCTCTGTCAGTGCGCCCCAGGGTGGCTGTGGCTACAATGTAGCTTCATCACCAGTGTGTGAATGGGTGTGTGGATGGGTGAATGACTGGATATGTAAAGCGCTTTGGGGTCCGTAGGGACTAGTAAAGCGCTATATAAATACAGGCCATTTACCATAAAAACAGCTGCACCATTTCCACAGTATTGATCGATTCCACAGACAGAAAGTCACCAGACTTCTTTCAGTTGGTGAAGAGTTTTCATCCGAGAGTCCCACAAATTTAAACCCTAGTGGGAGTGTCCTTGAAGAGGGTCGTTGACCCACTGTTGAGCATGTGCCTCATCCCATGAGCCGAGGTGTGGAAAAGGGTGTGGGTCACTATCAGCAGAGGTTTCGGGTGAAACTAGGGATGCAACGATACCAATTTTTTCAAACCGATACGATACCGATACTTGGGTCTGAGTACTTGCCGATACTTCTACCACACACACACACACACATGCAATGAATTGGAAGACAGGTTTTATTTTATTCTCTGCCGATAAAAAATAAAATCTTAATAAAAATGACCACAAAAGAAATTTCAAGTGAAAAATAAGCACTTCTGTTAAATTATTGCAGAGTGTCCACATTGTAATTTAACAAAATATCACTGAACTATTGGCACTGTCTCGAGCTTTCAGAATAATAAATAAACACTTCTGTTTGGAATAAAATAAACTTAAATTGTTGCAGAGTGCAACAATTGGCTTAGACATTAGACGGCATTGGCTGGTCATCCAGAGCGATAAAATGAGTCGAGCCTCTGTTATTTAAACTGCCCGTGGATTTTCTCTTGACATTTTTCATCGCTTTTCCAAAACCTGAGTTAAAGTTGGCTGTTCCACACTGCTGACATTTTGTTTAGCCTAGCTACAGCAGCCTCCAGTTTCTCTTTTTTATCTGGAGCCGCCAGTCTCACTCGCCTAACCCTGTGCCTGTTTAGCGCGGGATGTCCCCCTAGTGGCCAATCTAAAAAACTACAACAGAAATGACAAGCCACCCTCTGATTAATGAAATAAGTTGGTATCGGTTCATGGTATCGGTTAACTTTTACGAGTATGAGTACACACACATTTTACAGTATCGGCCCCGATACCAGTATCGGTATCGGTGCATCCCTAGGTGAAACCATTGTGAGGCCCACGTCGTTCAAAATGAGGAAGATAAAAGTTTAGCAGCCCCGGGTCAGACAGTTTTAGGTGCTCATGTACAGTTTTATATTTTTAAATATTAATATGATGTTTTATTTCACTTGAAATGTAAAAAATAATGTTCTGAAATAAAGATAGAAAGTGTCAGTCTGCCGTCGTCCTGACTGAAACAAACAGCTGATACTTTCACTGCTCGTGTTTACTGAGCTGTGCAGTAAACAAAGCATTTAAAGAATTAGCATGAAGCATTTTTAGAAATGTTGCATTATCTAAAACTACCATCACAGGTGAATCTTCTCTACAAGCATGCTTTCTTCTGATTGGCTGGATTCTGGAAGTATGGAGAAGGGCAACAACCACTTTTAGCGGGTTGTACGATTTTTGTCAAAGATCACCGCATAAGGAGATCTGTGACGAGCTGATGTCAGCACGAGTAGTAACAAGTGGAAGTGAATGTAGGGCGAGCTCGACAGGAAAAACTGCATCGTTAGCTCGCCGCTATTCGCATTATGTCGCTAAACAACTGAACGCTCGGGAAACGTTGGCCAAACCAGCAGTGGCACATTTCTTTATTCTCTCCCCGTACTTCATTTCCTGAGGGTTCGATGATAAACACGATGAAATGTGAGAAATGAGCAGAAGATTAAAATGTGATTGGCTGAAAACTGAAGAGAAGGGCGGGGTTAGTGAGTGTGACACTCTGATGGGACCTTTAAAGAACACACCGTGCTTCCTTGTTAGTGACAAACATGGCTCGTTGTGTCGTGACGCACGGCGGTGGCGTTCACTGCTCCATGAATGTCCTCCAAGGAACATGAACCACAGCGTTGGTGATTCCCGTGGTCATGTCGTGTGTTAAATTACACATGTGCACACGCTTCTGATTGGCTGGTTCAGCCTGCAGTGAAACATCTCCTCCATGTTGTAGTGCAGCTGGTCCTGGTTCTGCTCGGGGACCCGTCCACCTCTGACGAAAAGCTGCTGCAAGATATCAAGGACACGAGGAACATGATACAGGAAGTGTGGGGCCCGCTGGTTAGCAGTAACAGAACTCTTTCAAAATAAGAGTGAAGCAAGTGTTTAGTGGGGAAACTCTCGAGGCTTCGATGAGTCAGATTAAACAAAAAAAAGCTCAGATGAGTGTCGTGTGCACAAAAAGCTGCTGTGGGGAAACAGTGGTGTGCATCTGTTTGTAATGATATGATGCGTGTGTGTGCAAAAGTCTTGAGCCACTCGTTTCTTTGTATTTTGTTTCCAAGGAGGCAGACGTCCTTTAAAGAGCTCTTGAGCAGCAACTCTCCAGGTTTCTGAAGCTCTTTGTTGTTGGACACTGTAGTGTGCTGTAGTGTGTTAGTGAAATGAGGCAAACACAGAATAATAATATGTGCAGAATCATACAGAAGGTTTTACTGCACAACAGGAACACGCTGCTGTTGACATCTGGGATGAAGGACGAGCATTAAAATGTGTTTGCAGGCGTTTCCTCGTGTCCACATTCTGAAACACATTACAGCCGCACTGACATGTTCAGTGTGCTCTGAGCACATGTGACCAGTCATGTGACAACATCCTGTTCAAGAGTAGCAGCTGTGTCAGGACGGCGCTTTAAAGGGTTTAAAGCAGGGGTGGGCAACTCCAGGCCTCGAGTGTCGGTGTCCTGCAGGTTTTAGATCCCACCCTGGGTCAACACACCTGAATCACATGATTAGTTCATTACCAGGCCTCTGGAGAACTTCAAGAAATGTTGAGGAGTCATTTAGCCCTTTAAATCAGCTGTGATGGATCATGGACACATCTGTGCTCTGTGGAGACACATGGAGACGTTTCATTCATTTTAGCAGCAAGAACAAATAAGTACAGTATACCATCAGCGTTATGTAACAGCAGTGGTTCATCGGGATAATCAGTGACGTGGACTGTAGACTACAGCAGCCTGTGGGGGCTGTGTCACCTGTGTCACCTGTGTTACCTGCCAACACTCGATACTAAGAGGAGCGTAGCGCGAACGGCAAAGCAGCTGGATGGAAGAAAACGGAGTCAGAGCTTTAAAAGTGAAAGAGTTTCACAGGAAACTGAAGATAAATCTGCATGTAAAGCTCCTGTGATGTCACCTCGGAGTGGGAGAGTCACGTTCACGTATGTTAGCTAACCTGTCATGACGCTCGCTAAGCTAACATCACAGTTTTGTTAGCTAACGAGTGAAATGTGATGTAAACCTCACCTCTGTCAGTGCGCCCCAGTAGCTGTAGCTGTGGCTGCAGCGTAGCTGCCACCACCAGCGTGTGAATGTGTGTGTGTGTGAGTGGCTGATGTAGTGTATAGCGCTCCTTAGGGACTAAGTAAAGCGCTATACAAATACAGCAGCAGATACAGTCTGCTACTGTATTTGGTCTGCTCACATTAATATTAGAGTTTAGATGTTAGGGGTAGCCTGTGGGCGTAATCACTTAAACACTGCACTACCAAATCGGTAGTTTCTATTCTGGTTCTGTTTGTTCTGGATTAAAGATGCACAGATGAGTCTGTCCTGTACAGAGCAGGTTATCATCAGCATCCAGAGCGCGTCCACGGAATCATCTTAAACTTTGGAAAATCATTTTGACTACAGGAAGCACAGACGAGAGTTATGGAAACAATCAACAGAAAGAAAAATTGGCAGATGAGTCGACGACCAAAAGGATCTGTAGTTACAGCTCTAATCGGCTTGATAAAATATTAACCTCCTGACCTGACGTCCATTATTGTTTAGACCAAAATACTAAATCTTGCTCTGTAAGGGCCTGATATCCACTTACGAGGACATTATGCTGCAACTGGTGGTGGTCAGAGGGCGCCAGTGTCCGGCAGCCTCGCCTCTGTCAGTGCGCCCCAGGGTGGCTGTGGCTACAATGTAGCTGCCATCACCAGTGTGTGAATGTGTGTGTGACTGGATGTAGTGTAAAGCGCTTTGGGGTCCTTAGGGACTGAGTAAAGCGCTATATAAATACAGGCCATTTACCAACTGTTCTATTGACATTTTAAATGAATATCCTCATATGTTGCTCTCATTTTTCTCATAAACAAAAAAAGGTAAAAGAAAAATCTGGTAATTCTTTGTTTTTACATTCATCAGGTCCTAACCAGCCCAAACATCAAAGAGAAATTAAAATGCATGCCATGGAAGAGTTCAGGTTAAATTAGGTCCCTGTTTATGATTCAAATGTCCAGCATGAGACCTAAAATCTAAAACCACACATGTGATGTAGGCAGAGCAGCATCGCGGCATCTGTCGGGGACCAGTGCTGCGCGTGGAGCTCACAGCTCTCGAGTCTTTCTTCTTTAAAAAGCTGTAAATGAGTCTTTTTTTCATTTTTCCGTCTTCAAACGGGCTCTGGGGTCGTGAAGGTGACGTGGCTGTGACAGCGTTTGTTTTGGTGAGCTCTCTGACCGGGCGCTAAAGGACAGCCAGCTAATAATAGCTCCCAGAAGAGTCACGTGACAGGCCGACTTCAGGGCCGGCAGTGAGAATGAGAGGCCCTCTGGCTTCGATCAATTCTTTAATGACTTTAAACGAGTCCGATTAACGAAGGCCGATTTAAAAACAGGAAGTACTTTGAAGGCGTTAACCTAAACAACGAGAGAATCATCTGTCAGGGGCGCAGCGTTCGATCAGAGCTCCACCCACACCGACAACCCTCCCCCCACACACACACATGTATTCTCGTTTTGAAAGTGAGGACATCTAATTGACATCATCTCTTCCCAGTTGCTAACCCTCAGCCGAACCGTAACGCTGACACTGAAACCACATTTTGAGCCTCAAACTGGGGACGGACGCTTTGTCCCCACAAGTGACTGTTGGTCCCCACAAAGATATCTAAACAGGTACACTGTGTGTGTGTGTGTGTGTGTGTGTGTGTGTGTGTGTGTGTGTGTGACATCTGTTATGTAACGGCCTGACACCGTGACCTTGCTGTTATTAGCTTAGCCTGCTAGCTGGACACAGGAAGTAAAGTGTACTGTGGGCGGGAGCTCGCTGACGCAGAACAGCTGAGATGTGTAAACGTAAGCCGGGACGCGCTCCACCTTGTGACTCAGCAGGAGTAACCTGCTGTGATGGCTTTAAAGCTTCCTGTGTGACTTCGTCAGTCCCACGCTGTGGAGGAGTCTGGTGTGTGTGTTTGGTCACCACGGAAACGGCGTGATGTAGAGCAGAGCTCATTAAGGCCCTCTGACCTCCTGATGGTGAAACGGCGTGCCCTCAGATTTCCTCTTCCTTCATCGAAGCTTTGAGCATCTCTGAGGTCAAACGCCATAAATAATGCTGCGTCCATGTTTGACAGCACTGGTTAGCTGTCGGTTAGCTGTTCTGACTCCACCCACCACAGGAAGTTCTCTCACTTATGGAGCACACACAGCAACAGCAGGCGCTGAGGCGCCTTCAGTGCAGTAAGATCAGGATTTCTGATGTTCGTGGCATCATCAACATCTTTCTCTTCTTCCTCTCCTGCAGTCGTGGGATGTGTTTTTCCGGAACGCCAACGCTGGCGCTCCTCCCGGCGCCGCCTACCAGTCTCCTCTGGGGCTGTCTGTGGCGTCCAGCCTCGTCGCCCCCCAGCTCTCCTCTCTGGTCGGAGCTCAGCCCAACGTGGAGAAGCTGGTGGAGGATCACCTGGCTGTGCAGTCGCTCATCAGGGCCTACCAGGTACACACACACACACATGATCAATACATCCATAAGATTATTGAAAAGCCTGTGTTTGTCAGTGACCTCTGACCTTTGGCTACTGATAGAGTGAAGCCTGTGCTGTAAAATATTTTCCTGTTTGTTCACCTGCTTATCGATGGCTGCTGTTTGTTGATGGAGACGTTGGTGAGTTTAGGTCTTCACAGGTCACACAAACTCTGATCAATAATTGATGATCAGAATCCATCAGAGCCGAGTGTAGACGACATCCACAGTAGGGCTGGTCTAAAATCCATATCACGGTGTAATTTGAAACATGTGCTTAAAGGATTTTAAGGCACACTTAACTGTGAGCCTTATGTATGAATTCTGGTTGTGCTTTCTGACCTCGAACCGATTTTATGTACACGGTGCTCAGACATCTGTCAAAAATGTTTTAGTGCGACTTTGCTTCAGGTCCCAAAGTCAAACGAACACTGAGAGTTAAAAACTGTCTCAATTATTTCATCTTTAATTAAATGATCAGCGTTGCTGCTTTACCAGGTGTAACTATGAAGTTTAACATCCAGGCATCCATGAAAACAGGATTATTACATTTAACAGAGTTACAAGTTAGCAGGAAGTTAGCTCGCTAGCTTCCAGCTAAGCATGATATAGCATGAAAAACTAAAACGTACAGCTCTGCTGTCACTTCCAACATTAATGAAGACAGAAAACTAAACAGCAGTGACGTTTGTAGGGTTACTGAAGGTGGGCTAGCTGCTATATAATGATGTGCTACATGATCGCTAGCGACACAGCTATGTTAGCATAACATTAGCACAGTGGAGCTGCAGGATTTAAGCTAACACTTTTCCACTCGATAAAAGTTAACGTGAAGGTTCCTGATGGTTAGAGACAAATGTAATCACATGGCAGGATGCTGTAAACAGACCAAACTTCAGTCAGGAGAACAACTGAGATTATTCATCCACAATACGAGGTTAGTCATTAATATACTGCAACAACATGGGAACAGAGCAGCTGCAGAGAATTCAGCATTAATGAATCAATGTTACAGAAGTGGAGGAAGCCAGTTTTTGGCTTTCCCCATATTTCAACATTGAATCGTCTCTTTGCTGTTTCTGTCGCCCGCCATAATTTGCAGATGATGATGTTTGCAGCCGCTGCAGTGCTTTCAACCAAAACAGGCGCCGCTTGATGACATCATCAACATGGCCAAATTTATATAGTTTCTACCGTATACCGTTTATACCGCCCACCACAGTGGGCGGGATCTCTGTGGGCCGGTGCCGCCGCAGGGTCAGCGAAGGGTT
Organism: Neolamprologus multifasciatus; assembly: GCF_963576455.1. Taxonomy (NCBI): domain Eukaryota; kingdom Metazoa; phylum Chordata; class Actinopteri; order Cichliformes; family Cichlidae; genus Neolamprologus; species Neolamprologus multifasciatus. The sequence continues at coordinate 801,493 of NC_140450.1, read as the reverse complement.
TCCACAGTAATCCAGACTAGCACGCTGAAGCGCTTCAGGGTCGTCTTTAACTCAGAGTTCAAAGTGACTCTGCAGCAACAGGAAGTGCAGCCGGCTGGATTAAAGCCCGACCCTGAGGTGACGCTGTCATGAGGACCTGTGAGGGCCTGAGCTTCCTGTTGTGGTGTGTGTGTGTGTTCAGGTGATGGGTCATCACAATGCCCACCTGGATCCACTGGGAATCAGCTGTGTGAATTTTGATGACGCTCCGGTGAATGCCGGCTTCCAGGATGTCGGTGAGAGCGCCGCAACTAAACCACCAAACAGACCGTGATGTTAACTTTGCTTTTCCCTCCCACCCGCCCTCCCCCCTCTCTCCTCCTCCTCCTCCCTCTCTCCTCCTCCTCCTCCTCCTCCTCTCTAACACTTCCTGTTTTTCCTAACTTTTCAACGTTTCTCCCGTTTCTGATTTCTTCCCTCCATCCTGCTTCTCATCTGCTCCGCTCTTCATCCTCTGTCTGTTATTTGGTTGCATCTCCTCCTCCTCTTCCTTCATCTCACCCTGTTCTCACCCCCCCCTTCCTGCCCTGGGTGGGCTCTGTGCTGTTGTCACTTCCTGTAGATCCGAGGGCACCACGTGGCCCAGTTGGACCCCCTCGGCATCATGGACGCCGATCTGGACTCGTGTGTCCCCACTGACATTATCACGTCCTCCGACAAGCTGGGTGAGGAGCCGACCCTCAGAAATCGACCTCGTCTTCGTGTGTTCAGCGCTCGTTGGCTGGAGGAGTCTCTGAAACGTTATCGTACAGCAGAAGAAACTCTTCTGCTGTACGATAACGTTCTGTTTTTAAATTGAGCTGTTTCAGGATTTTATTCTCTGTCTAAACCGAATCGTTCTTCCTCATCTAACATCTGAAGACCTTCGTTCTGTGATGAAGGTCCGAGAATTAACCATTTCAGTGTTTCCCACACAGACGTGAGGAGAGACCGCACGGCTGTGCTGACGTGAACATTAGTGCCAGTTTATTCATTACAGTCTGGATCATCAGATGTTTGCATGCAGACACTTGTGATCATTTCATTTCATTTAACAAACTAAACTTTATATTTTTGTTATTTTAGTTTAAATATGATATTTTAATTAAAACAAAGAGCTTAAGGCTGTAAACCCTCAAACACGGGTTCTGATCATGTGGTTCACAGTGAGGCTGCAGCGCTGGTATCAGATCAGAGGTTCAGTCCTGCGTCTCTCTCGGTGGTGGTGTGCAGTCGCAGTCTCTCCTCCACGCTCTGTTAAAGTGCGGAAACACTGAAAACATCGACCCAATCCTAATCCCGACTTTAAAATCTGGATGATTCTCTGAGATCTAAACAGCCTGACTGAAGGTGTTTTTAATGAAAGGGGAACGTCCGTTTTCGGTGATTACGTGCCCGCCGAGGACCGAAAGCTTTCTCAGAGCCTCTGTAGAAAACGTCCTGATTCGGTGTGGCTCCAGGAGGCCTGGCGGGAACCGGCTTCACCGCCTCAGACCTCGCGCTCAGACTCGGAGCTCCTCTCCGCTGGCAGGATGAAGCCTTTAATGAGTCCGTTTCTGTTGGACGCGAGTCGCCCATCGTTGACTCCACGTGGAGTCGTAGGATATCTGGAACCGTGGCGCAGCTTTTACTTTGAAGGGCAGCATTCTCGGTTTCCTGTTTGGGCCGCAGCGATCTGCTGGCGACCAGAACAATCAGCGGTCTGCTCGCGTCGTTTAGACTCACCGTGTAGAAACGGCGTGGATGATGACACTCGTTTATTAAAGCGTCTGACTCAAACCGAGCGACCCGCGAGCCGTCCGAGTGTTTCATCCACGCACGCGTTCACGGAGCCCAGTGTGAACACGAGACCTGACAAAGATCACAGAATCTTTCTGAAGGTGAAAAATGCGGCGTCGGCGTCTCTGGGCAGCGGCGGGCAGTTTAGCTTGTGCTGCGTGACGCTGGGCTGTGCACCACGTTAGCCAGAGCGCTCCTCCACTGCTAATCCTGCTCAGATCTTTTCCTTTTGGACCTGAAACCTCGCCACGATGATGTCATTTAATCAGCTGACAGTTTACATCATCTGTACCGTGAGTCTAAGACTCCGTCTCAGAGCTCTTCCTCGTCTTCCTCTCAGGACATTTATTAACAGCAGTCCTGCTTCCAGGTGCTTTTAAACCACCACAGAGGAAGACGAGGACAAAGCAGTACTTCCTGTTTGTTCGCAGTCTGAATGTTGCTAACGGCTCATTAACGTTCAGCTTCGGCTTCATTCTGTGTCGTCAGAAACAGGAAACAGGAAGTCAAAGATCAAAGGTTTGTGGCTTCGCCTCACTGTCTGCGGCTAAATAAACCCCTGTGACTCCACCCACTGTTACACATCAGGACACGCCCCCTCTCGAGCTGCTCTGTGTGCCATGTTCAGTTTGTTGTATTAGCGCTCCCAGGAAGTAGTCCGTCTGAAGGTGAGCTGAATGGCCTCGGTGTGGGACGGCTGTGGCAACGCTGTTTGACCTCAGCATGGCGCTACATGTGTCTCCTCCTCCACTGCTCCTTCTTCTTCTTTGGTCGCGGGGTCAGACGGTGGTGGAGACGCGAGATGCGGGGCGGCTGCTGCGCTGATGAGGCTGTAGGCCGGTGTGGTGGTGTTGGTGCTGGTGGTGTGTAAAGGCTGTAGGGTAAAGGGGGTTGCAGGTCATTAATGGTGTCCGGGTGTCTCTTCCCTTTGCTGCCCCCTGCTGGCGACCCGTCCAGACGTGGCTGTGTTCAAGGAGAGGCTGCACATTCTCACGGTCGGAGGTACGAGAACCAGCACTGCTGTGAAGTCAGTAGTTGATCTTTAGTGGAGTTTGTCAGTGCAGTAGTTTGAAGGAAACATCTGCAGGAGCTGAAAGCATCAACGCAGCAGACGGCGGGCTCCTGAGCTCCTGCAGAGGGCGCCGCAGCGCCGCGGAGAGATTTCATCTGGTTCAGCATCTGATTCTGTCTTTGTGCAGGAGTTGAAGCACGTTTGTGACCTTGCAGCGGTTTAACCAAACTGGAAGCATGTTCACATATGTGCAGCTGCAGTCCTCAGATCCGCTCACCAGCCCCACGCTCACCTGGCCAGAGTGTACCTGCAGGTCTGTGTTGGCAGTTACGTGCCCCCAGACAAATGTATAAATAATCACATGATTTTAGAGAGGGATACGTCTTCATGAAGCAGAGTATAAACTGTAATTTTATGTCTGTTTATCACTTTCACCTGCTGCTGTAGTTTAATGTGACATCAGTTAGTTTTGTTTTTTAGAAAGAAAGCGAGAATCAACAGGTGAGACGGGAAAATAAAAACCGTGCAGACGGTCACGCCGGCAGACTCTGCTGCTTCTTTACTCCTGTGGATTCTGTCTCAGTGGGCTGAACCACGGTGAAATCTCCCTGTAGCCTGAGCAGCACACAGGAAACACTGAGAGGAAGTTCATCCCGTCTGACTCGACAGGCTCCGCCTCCTCTCAGGGTCCCCTGTGCTCAGCTTTGTTAGCTGCTGCTAGCGTGCTGACCCCCGCTCTGTCCCACAGTTCACCGTTATGTTCGTTAGTGTCTGGGCCTGACTCTGAATGTGCTCTGAACTATGGCTTGATGCATGCTCCATCATCCAGGTAAGGAAATCCCAAAACGTTGTCCTCAGATGCAGATGTGTCCACGTGGATTAAACATTAAACATTAAACAACATTTATATACTGGTTATTAATAAAATCAGGCTGTTGTTACTGGGCAGCTCCTCCCTGGTGTCACTGTTCACAGTTTAACAGGTAACTGAAGCTCACCTCCTGCACAGAGCACAGTAATGTTCAGCGATGCTGAAAATTGGGTCGGGATGATATTACAGCTCACATTAGCATTAAAGGTGTTGTTTTTTAGGGGCGTGGCCTCTTTTGTAGCTGCTAGGTGTCTGCTAGGCTAATCCATAGCTGTCATGTGATGTCAGATCTACTGGGATACGCCCACCTGGCCGCTCAAAGTACGGCACAAATGTGCGCACACCTTTCCTAACCCTGCCTGACAGATCACATCACACCAATCCCTGCTTCTCCACGCCGACCCCGCCACGTCACGGCCGCTCGTTTAAAGTGTAGGAATGATTTACCTGACAACGGAAAAATGCTCGGGCAGCTTTACTGTTACGACATTAATGTGACAAATTAATACTCTTTGCACTTTATCCGAGTCAGCAAACCCACATTTATGTATGGTAGTTTGTTTAAGCTAGCTATGTAGCGCTTTGCATCAGTTACATGTCGCACGTTCATCCAGTCAGCAGTGTGAGCGATGCTCTACAACAGACATGGAGCTCAGGGGGAGGGGCTTAGCTAAAGCTGCCCTGTTTAGTGACATCACATTACCAATAACATGGCTGCTGTGGGGTCACTGTACTAACAGACCGTCTAAGAAGACTGAGCTGCAGTTTCAGTGAGTGAAGTTCTGGGATATTTGGGTGTTTTTGATTAGCAGGGGTGTGTGTGATGTCACAGATCCCTGCCATACTGTCCTTGTAGACGCAGCTGGTTATTAATCTGTAAATGTACTGCAGTGACGTCTGGATCTGTCTTTGGGGCGTCTGACATCAAGGGCTGCCACAAACGATTATTTTGATAGTCGACTAATCAGATCATCATCCAACGTACAGCTTATTGCACCAGCAGCATCTGCTCTTATATAACTATCATTAGCTTACAGCTCTAAGTGTTTAAGGTATGTGCTAACTAACAATAAAGACAAGATGATAGTTTATTAAAGTTAAATGAAGTTTGCAGATTGTTTCGGTGAAGTTTAATAAACTCCTTGCTATCTAAAATATAACAGGACACCAGAGTAAATTCTCCAGCATCTCACACTTCTGATAATCAGCTGTCTGCTTGACGTTTATTCAGCTGTGTAAAAACTATAACTTTAATCTCAGCCAAACCGATTTACTCAGGAACAAATAAAATACTAAAAAAAGCCAAACAATAACATTTTAAGTTATCTAAGTGACTTATATATCATGTTTAACCTGAGTAGCGAAAGACAGCGGTGGGTTTGAAAACGATTAGCCGGGAGTCCGGTGCTCTCACGGCTCTAGTTAGCCTAGCCCCCGGCTAGCTATCGAGCTAGTGGGTAACAGACGTCTCCGAAAACGTCGGAGCGCTTTTGAAAATATGTGGTGTCTTGATAAACTGAGCAGATATTTGAGGTTTACACAGCTACATTCTCGCCTGAAAATATGTTAAACGTTTATTTTGTGACCCAGAAAGAATAATAAGAGTAATATTAAAACTAACTAGCTGCCGCCATTGTTGGAAAACTGAGCTGGGCTGCGCTATGAATTCTGGGACACAGCTTCTTCTTCTTCGGGGTTTAACGGCAGCTGGCATCCTTGTACATGCAGTGCTGCCATCTTCTGTTTCAGTCCGTTATTACACTCTTAAATCCTACTACTTATTCCTGCGTCTTTTGGGATCAAAGCTTCAAACGACGCGTCGACTATTAAATCAGTCGTCGACGATTTTGACAGTCGACTAATCGTGGCAGCCCTACAGATATCTGAGCACTGACGCTGCTTCACATCGTGCCGTAGTCGTGTAATGTCAGTGACCTCACGACGTGTTTCAGCTCAGTGCGTCGATCCTGCTCCCGTTTCCTCAAGTTTAGCTTCATGTATTTGGACAGAAGCATGAGAAAAATGTTACTGAGCCCCAAATCGAGGCTGGGAGGAGAAAATGTTCCGCCTGTGTGTTTCAGCCCTGTCACCAGGTTCAAAGCGGACCTGAAACAGAATATATCAGTCAGACTGTCTCAGCAGGACAACTGCACAGAGCAGCAAGAAGCTGTGCGTAAACTGCCCGCTGGTGCTCCACAGGTCACACTGGTCTGAGTCCAGCTGTTACTGAGGCAGGGACCGACCTCAGGACAGAGCCTCTGTTTTTACTCGAGAACAAAGACGTCAGAGGTGCTTTGTAAAACATCCCCAGCATGTTTCATCTGAGCTGCAGCTCCAGATGTTTAGCAGCTGTCTGAGGTTTGTTCCTCAAAATATGAAAGATTCTGAAACAGAGGTCAGGATGGCAGCACACACTCAGACCTGCACACATAGAGTAGCATTACATCTACTCTATTACACACAGTCCCTGCTTTAAAGTAATAAACTGCTTTCAGTACAAAAGCACTGACAGGCTGTGATTAGCGCCCCCATGAGGCTGAAATGTTTAGAAAGAGTTCAGTCCAGGAGGGCACGACACAGTTACTACAGACCAACGGTCGCCACAGACGGACAGAAACGCTTACAGACGCAGGAGAAGGCAGACGCTTGTCTGAGGCTGCTGGAGCCAGGGCACCATGTCAATAGCTGAGCTGTCTGTAGGGGGCGCTGCTGGTGGTCTGTAGGGGGCGCTGGTGGTGGTCTGTAGGGGGCGCTGCTGGTGGTCTGTAGGGGGCGCTGCTGGTGGTGGTCTGTAGGGGGCGCTGCTGGTGGTCTGTAGGGGGCGCTGCTGGTGGTCTGTAGGGGGCGCTGCTGGTGGTGGTCTGTAGGGGGCGCTGGTGGTGGTCTGTAGGGGGCGCTGGTGGTGGTCTGTAGGGGGAGCTGGTGGTGGTCTGTAGGGGGCGCTGCTGGTGGTCTGTAGGGGGCGCTGCTGGTGGTCTGTAGGAGCTCTCAGCCGAGCGTCCTGCTTTGACATCCTGCTTTGCTGTGGACTGTGAGGTAGATTCAGCCTTTTGAGTGGCTCCTTTGCATGTGTGCGGGTTCTCTGATTGGCTGAGCCTGAAGTGAGACTGCAGGCAGGACGAGTGCTCAAAAAGACGCTCCTCCAACTTCATCAAAGTCTCCAACAGCTGATTCTGTTCCTCTGGACGTAGCGCTTCGTCATCCAGGTGACTTATTTATACAACACAAGTCACAGCAACAGTCGCCTCAAGGCTTCATGTTGTAAGGTAGACGCTACAATGATACAGTCATATGACCCCGTGTGAGCAAGCCCTTTGGCGACCGTAGGAAGGAAGAACTCCCTCTTAACTTCCATGTTGTCCCTGCTTCAGTGACGGCGTTTGACGCCAACAACTTTTATTTGTTTTGGGCCCAAAACACCTCCTCCTCCTCCTCCTCCACCTCCACCTCTGCTGTCCTAAAACCATTAAAACCTCCACTACTCTAATGCCCCCCTCCTCCCCCCCTCCTCCCCCTGCTCCTCCTCACCCCCCTCCTCCCCCTGCTCCTCCTCACCCCCCTCCTCCCCCTGCTCCTCATCCTCCCCCCCTCCTCCTCATCCCCCCCTCCTCCCCCTGCTCCTCCTCCCCCCCTCCTCCCCCCTCCTCCCCCTGCTCCTCCTCATCCCCCTCCTCCCCCTGCTCCTCCTCATCCCCCCTCCTCCCCCTGCTCCTCATCCCCCTCCTCCCCCTGCTCCTCCTCATCCCCCTCCTCCCCCTGCTACTCCTCACCCCCCTCCTCCCCCTGCTCCTCCTCATCCCCCTCCTCCCCCTGCTCCTCCTCATCTCCCCCTCCTCCCCCTGCTCCTCTTCATCCCCCCTCCTCCCCCTGCTCCTCCTCCCCCCTCCTCCCCCTGCTCCTCCTCACCCCCCTCCTCCCCCTGCTCCTCCTCCTCCCCCCCTCCTCCTCATCCCCCCCCTCCTCCCCCTGCTCCTCCTCCCCCCCCTCCTCCCCCTGCTCCTCCTCCCCCCCTCCTCCCCCTGCTCCTCCTCATCCCCCTCCTCCCCCCCTCCTCCCCCTGCTCCTCCTCATCCCCCTCCTCCCCCTGCTCCTTCTCATCCCCCCTCCTCCCCCTGCTCCTCATCCCCCTCCTCCCCCTGCTCCTCCTCATCCCCCTCCTCCCCCTGCTACTCCTCACCCCCCTCCTCCCCCTGCTCCTCCTCCCCCTGCTCCTCCTCATCCCCCCTCCTCCCCCTGCTCCTCATCCCCCTCCTCCCCCTGCTCCTCCTCATCCCCCTCCTCCCCCTGCTCCTCCCCCCCTCCTCCCCCTGCTCCTCCTCCCCCCCTGCATGTGTAAATCTCCCCTCTCTGTTGATTAAACTTGTCTTCATCACTAACTCCTTGTGCACGTTTTTCTGTCTCACCTCTTTCTCCTCGTTCTCCTGCTCCTCCCCCCCCCCTCCCCTCTCGCTCCGTGGTGCATCATGGGACTTGTAGGCTTCTACGGTCTGGAGGAGTCGGACCTGGAAAAAGTGTTCCGGCTTCCCACCACCACCTTCATCGGAGGCTCGGAGAGCGTGCTGCCGCTGAAGGAGATCATCCGCCGGCTGGAGGTGAACGCGCACACAGACACACACACAGGAAGTGGAAGTTTAAATGGTTTACAGGAAAATGGACGTGTGCGTGTGTTGGTGCAGATGGCGTACTGTCAGCACATCGGGGTGGAGTTCATGTTCATCAACGACCTGGATCAGTGTCAGTGGATCAGGCAGAAGTTCGAGACTCCGGGCGTGATGCAGTTCACTCTGGAGGAGAAGCGCACGCTGCTGGCCCGCATGGTCCGCTCCACCAGGTTAGAACCCCCCCACACTGGTTTTATAGGCTGGAGCAGGAGGGCGGAGCAACAGAAGACCCAAAGATGGACCCTGAGGGACGTCAGCATCGTAAACCACCACGAGCCGTTTCTGACAGCTCGTGGTGGTTTTACCCGCAGCGAAACTCGAGCTCAGTGCTCTGCTGTTTCAGTCGTAACCAGCTTGATCCTCACGCTGGTCCCATCGATGTCTGCTGTGAAATCTCCAACTCGGAGTCGTTGGGAAACACGGTGCGGCTGCAGTCTGTTGGGAATAACCTGCGTGTTCGCCTGTGTTCAGGTTTGAGGAGTTCCTGCAGAAGAAGTGGTCTGCAGAGAAGCGCTTCGGCCTGGAGGGCTGCGAGTCTCTGATCCCCGCCCTGAAGACCATCATCGACAAGTCGTCTGAGAACGGCGTGGAGAACGTCATCATGGGAATGCCCCACAGGTAAAACCGCACGCTGCTGTTACCCGACCGCACGCATGTTGATGACACCTGCGTGATGTCATCAGAGAGGAGGCAGCAGCTTCCAGGAGAAATCTGCATCCAAACGGCGAGTTTAATGGCGTCGGCGCTCCTCACGCCGAGGTTACAAAAGCAGCATTTTAATGTGTTTCTGCTTCAAAGACGAGAGTAAATCCAGGCTCAGCTCACAGCTGCGTGAAGACGAACGCCGCGAGCGCTCCGTCATGGCCTCTGTGTGTCTTTCAGGGGTCGTCTCAACGTCCTGGCCAACGTGATCCGGAAAGAGCTGGAGCAGATCTTCTGTCAGTTCGACTCCAAACTGGAAGCAGCCGATGAGGTCGCTGTTTTTACCGCCGTTTGTTCGTTTACTCGCGTTTTTTCTTTCCCCGTCTGATCCAACCTGTCGTTTGTCCGCAGGGCTCCGGCGACGTGAAGTACCACCTGGGGATGTACCATCGCCGCATCAACCGCGTGACAGACAGGAACATCACGCTGTCTCTGGTGGCGAACCCGTCTCACCTGGAGGCCGTGGACCCCGTGGTGCAGGGGAAGACCAAAGCCGACCAGTTCTACTGCGGAGA